>NC_058403.1:78007886-78170966 GCF_002201575.2 Neomonachus schauinslandi
TCCTGGGATTGAGCCCCGTATTGGGCTCCCTGCTCTGCGGGAGGCCTGCTTCTCCCTCTGCCCCTCCTCCTCCTGCTTGTGCTTGCTCTCTCTCTCTGACAAATAAATAAATAAATCTTAAAAAAAAAAAAAAAACAACAAAGTGATTATGTGGCCTCCCTCTATTCTTGGGGCTTTAAGGAAGGCCCTGGTCCTGGGCTGGTGCTTGGGCCAGGAGGGCTGCTGCAGCCTGGGGAAGTCAGGACTGAGGGCGGAAATAGCAGAAGTCTCTGGGTAGAGGCAGTCTGGAACAGGAGGTGGTGAGAGAATGGGAGGGCAGATGTATGGAATATGGAAGCATTCCTTGAGAACCTCCAGGAATATTTAGGGAGGAAACCTAGCAAAAAAAGAAACTTCTTTTTGTTTTATGGCTAAGCAAAATGGAAAGAGTACTGTGGCCATGAAAGAATGGAGATCCTGGGGACACTGGTTCCTTTAACAAGCTCTCAAAGGAATCAGTCAGTCGCTGCTAAGCGACCCTCTTTGCCAGAGAAAGTCCGCCGAGAGGCCAACTCTCACTCACCTGCCAAATCCTTTCTGCTGGTACTGTTTCCAGCCTTCGGCGAGGCAGTCCGGCTCCAGTTTCTCATCCAGCTTCAGGGTCCATCTGGCCCGGGGTTTCTCCTGCTGCATCAGCTCTTGAAATGTCTGCTCCCAGGTCCGGATGTCTAAAACCTTTTTTCCACCCTGAGGCTGGGAAGCCATGCCTAGTGAGTAAATCAGTCTTATTCAGCAACCAGCATGAGGGAGGGGAAGAAAAAGAAAGCAAAAAACACATCAGTTTCAGTTTCTCGGTCTGGAACGCGTCTGCTATCTTAATTTTCGTTTCAGACTGTGGAGTGCACAGAACAGGTCTTTGTTTTGAAGACAGAGGGCAGCAGAGTTTTGCCAGTTTGTGAACAGGCCTCTCAGAGATATCTGAGTACAGAGCTCTGTTCTAGATTCTGGAGGCACCGATAAGTGACTTGGGTATTTTATTTTTCTCTTATTGGTACACCAGGCAAAGCCCTATGCTCGATGCTGGGATAAATGCCACTAAGAAGCCGTTTCTTCCCCCAGCGATGCTCACACTCTCATGCAGACACAGGAAGGTAGCTGGGGGAGCCTGTGTCCCATGCTGGTCTTGTGCACCCACTGACCCCTCCCCACATCCCCTGAGGGATTATTCCTGGTCTTCTGCAGGGGATAGCACAGACAGGTGGGTTACCTTGCCCAAAGCCACACAGCCATTGAGAAGTGTAGGCAGCGAGACTTGAACCCAGGCCTGGGGGTCTCCAAAACCTATCATGTCTCTACCCACCTCCGTCCCTGAGAAGACGCTGAGGATGGTATTTCAGGTTCTAGGCTGGCACCCGGGAGCCAGGGTGGAAGGAAGCATCTTGAAACCTGACCTGGTGCTTTGGTCTAGTGAGCTCTCCTAGGTCCTGGGACAGGACACCATGCTAAATGAAAGGATTATTTAACTCGGCCACTTGCCATGTAAATTATCTTGCAGGCTGGGACGCAAGCAGGTGTGGGAGCCATCTTCTGGGGACAGGATAGAGAGAATTCCCACTCTGGGGGTGAGGGACTGGAGCTAGATGACCTTTAAGTCACTTCTAACTTAGAGTCTGAGATTCTAGAAGATGAGTTCTGTCCCTCTGGAGTTTAAACTCAAATGGGGGAGATAAGATAAGCAGGACCTTATGTCCTTGGAAGCCCCACTAGGGTTACCGTGTCCCAGACAGGAGCAGCCTAAGCCTTCTCAGACTTTCTAGACTTTCATATGCTCCCCTTCTTCCCTCCCTCCCAGGATGTTCTGTTTTATACAAATGCTCTGCTTTTATAACTTTACACATCGAGGGCACCTACGTCTACACAGACAATGTAGGAAACTCTTGTGTATCTAGATAATTATAGGAACTTGGAATTGAACCCACAGGATATAAGAAAAGCTTGGAAAGCCCTTAGGAATAAACTTTTTCTCTTTATGGCAGTCGTCCACTTGATAATTTATTTCCATATTTACTCTAGCTTGGGGGGTGGAAGGGGCTGGAGGGATTTGGTTTGGTTAAAGGAGAGAAATAAGAAACAAGAAATGTAGTCCCAGGGCGCCTGCGTGGCTCAGTCGGTTAAGCCTCTGACTCTTGATCTCAGCTCAGGTCTTGAGCTCGGGGTCATGAGTTCAAGCCCCATGTTGGGCTCCACGCTGGGCATGGAGCCTACTTAAAATAAAAAAAGAAAGAAAGAAAGAAAGAAAGAAAGAAAGAAAGAAAGAAAGAAAGAAAGAAAGAAAGAAAGAAAGAAAGAAAGAGAAATGTAGCCTCCCTAACATAGCAAACTTATACTTTTAAATGTCTCTTCAACTAGCAGAAACTCTATAAGTAGGTGCAGAACAGATGCAGAAAATGTTTAAGGTGGTTCGTCTGGGGAACAGTGAGGCTGGATGACCCCTAACCTAAGTCCATTTTCCTGCCTTGGGGATTCACAATAAGGAGAAATGCATACTAGGATTAGAGTGCCCACTGTAGGTTGGTGATGCCAGACACCTCTTCACCTCCTGGACCCGAGGATGATCTGTCCAATAAGTGGCAGAGCCAGGACTTCAACTTCTCTGAGGCCACGCTAAATCCCATGAAAGCATGGGCTTATGTAAAGAAGGAATGGGTTGCTAATGGTAGAAGAACAGGCAGAAGGCAGAAGGAGCAATTCGGGGGAATCCGAGTGGGGGTCTTCATGCTACTCCTCTAACCATTGTGCTCTCAGGGCTGGGGCTCCTGGGCATATCCCAGGAAGGATTACTGCTCCACTTAGGACTACTTCTCAGCAAAAGGTCAGCCTGGAGGGGAGGAAAGGGGTTAA
Source organism: Neomonachus schauinslandi (assembly GCF_002201575.2). Lineage (NCBI taxonomy): Eukaryota > Metazoa > Chordata > Mammalia > Carnivora > Phocidae > Neomonachus > Neomonachus schauinslandi. The sequence continues at coordinate 78,010,767 of NC_058403.1, forward strand.
GATCACATTGTCCCAGGGGCACCTGGGTGGCTCAGTTGGTTAAGCATCTGCTTTTGGCTCAGGTCATGATCCCAGGGGCCTGGGATGGAGCCCCATGTCGGGCTCCCTGCTTATCAGGAAGTCTGCTTCTCCCTCTCCCTCTGCCTCCATCCACCTCCCCCCCCGCCCACGCTCATGCTCTGTCTCTGTCTCTCTCTCTCAAATAAATAAAATCTTAAAAAAAAAAAATCACATTGTCCCAGAATGTAATGGGAGGGGCAGTTTCTCCTCACCACTGCCCCTACACTGCACATTATGGATACTCACAACTACCCACAACAGAAAGCAGAATAAGACAGTTGTCTTTAAAAGGGCAAATAACACGTCTATTAAATACCTATAATCTGCTCGCCCTTATTCTCAGGCTAGCAAGAAAGATCTGTGAAGAAGCATCTACCTTTACCTTCCCTGTCTCACTTTTCTCAGCGTATCCTTTTAGCTCAGAACCTAGAGCAGAGCCAGCCTGCCCATGTTGGGTCCTAGTCCCACCGCTCTCTACCTTGGTGGCCTGGGGAAGCCCTTTCACTGCTCTGTACCTAGGTTTCTCCATCTAAAATGTGGCGATAATAATACCACCTTACCCCCCAGGGCTGTTCTGAGGATTGAATGAGTTTAAAAATGGTTATCAGCACTTGGCAAGCAAATAGAAGTGTTGGCTACCTGTTGTTGTTGCTGCATTGCACGTTTCTTTGTTAAGTTACCATAAAGCCTTTCTTTTCTTTTTTTAATTTAATTTAATTTTATTATGTTATGTTAGTCGCCATACTATACATCATTAATTTTTGATGTAGTGATCCACGATCCATTGTTTTCGTATAACACCCAGTGCTCCATGCAGTACGTGCCCTCTTTAATACCCATCACCGGGCTAACCCATCCCCCCACCCCCCTCCCCTCTAGAACCCTCAGTTTGTTTTTCAGAGTCCATCGTCTCTCACGGTTCATCTCCCCCTCCGATTTCCCCCCTTCATTCTTCCCCTCCTGCTATCTTTTTTTTTTTTCTTAACATATATTGCATTATTTGTTTCAGAGGTACAGATCTGAGATTCAACAGTCTTGCACAATTCACAGCGCTTACCAGAGCACATACCCTCAGCAATGTCTATCACCCAGCCACCCATCCTTCCCACCCCCACCACTCCAGCAACCCTCAGTTTGTTTCCTGAGATTAAGAATTCCTCATATCAGTGAGATCATATGATACATGTCTTTCTCTGATTGACTTATTTTGCTTAGCATAATACCCTCTAGTTCCATCCACATCATTGCGAATGGCAAGCTTTCATTCCTTTTGATGGCTGCATAAAATTCCATTGTATCTATATACCACATCTTCTTTATCCATTCATCTGTCGATGGACATCTTGGCTCTTTCCATAGTCCATAAAGCCTTTCTTAAACACGTTGGGAATACAACAAAATAAAAGTATATATAGGTAGTTGTACAGGGTGAAAAAAACCTACAAATAAGTGTGCATATGAGGCCTCGGAGAGCACAACAGTCACTTAAGAATTCAGAGTGGGCAGAGACATACATTCCTATCACTGTACATTCTCAGATATACAGATACATTCTTAGATATTCCAGATATACACTCATTCCTATCATCCTACTGTTACATAGCCCCCGGCCCCGCTCTGTGCACCTCCCCGGGCCAGGCCATGGCTCCCCCAGGACTCACATTCAGCCCCCATCTCAAGAGTCAGCTACCTGTAAAAAGTGAGCTCAGAAGCGAAACAGTAGGAAGCCCAGAGCCAGCTGCGGCTCAGGCCCAGGGCTATGCCCATTGAGAACTCCATTCCAGAGAGCAAAGATCACGCCAAAAGGACAAAAAATAAATAAATAAGCCAGAGGAACTGGGTAAAGTCAGAAGACTTGGAACAAAAACTCACATGTTTTAAAGGATGCAGCTGGTTTCACAATTTCCATGAAAACGTGCTTGGCTTCAGGCCCCACGCAGTCCGTGTGGGATGCTGGGGTTTGTCCCAGGAGGCAGCCATTTAGATATTTGGGGTAGAAAGACCCTCGGTGAGCATGAAGGAGGCTGAGCCCCAGAGAGGAGGGTGACCAACCCCAGGCCACCCAGCAGCCCCTACAAATAGAACGCTTGACAGTACTTTCTCTCTTTCAATACGAGCAGCCTTAAAACCAGGGTCACAACTACGCAGGCTCTGTTGCAAGGCTGTGGTGAAGATGTGTTAAAGCAGGGTCTTTAAGCTCCTCACCCCTCCGCCCCCTACTGCAGACCAGTTCACTGGCTTTTCTGCTCTCCCGGACTCACTTTACCCAACTGTTCCCGCCCCCGGGGATCACCTCTCACATTAACCACCTGTACCAAGTTCTTGTCTCAGGCTGTGCTTTCTGAACCCCAGCCAAGACAAGAGCAACTTAATTAATTTTTCTTTACTTCCTTCTCTGTGTACAAAGGCATTTTCTGATCTGACACACCAGGAGCCAAGAAGTTATCACTGCATCCTCACAAGAAAAAAACTGAACAAGATGAAAACTAACAACTCTTCTTACATCCATCAGAGAAATGGGGTTACAGGGCAAACTGCTGCCCTGAAAACTGCAGAGACAGATGGGTGGACACAGAGAATCACAGCTTACCAGAGCCAACAGCCCAGGAGCAGAAGCCGCCCCCGCAGGAATACTTGAAACTGTCATTGGCCAGTTGCTGGAGGCTCAATGATGACTAGCTGAAGCTCTGAAAATCCAGGAGGCCCAGTTTTAGGGGAGATTCCTATACTTCCGTGAATTCTACCTACAGGAACCCTACCAGGGTCTCACTATAAAGGTGGAGAAAATTCTTTTGCTTCCAGCGGGGGAAGAAGAAAAATAACTGTTTTTTAAAGATACCCAGAACTCTGTTCTTAATAAGGTCTTGCCCCGAGGAAAACTATTTCACCAGAGCATAACATACCTGGGTTTCAGCCTAACTGACCTGGGGGTGGGGTGGGAAATACCCAATGCCAACCCCGGCTGGCCTCCACTGTGCACATGGGAATGACTCCACTCCTTCCCACGTGTGACCTCCGTTCTGCCTGGTATAAGGACAAGATCTACCAAGCTTGCAGTGACGAGAGAGGAGAGTGGGGCATAAGCTCAATGGGGCAAAGCTACCCCTGTGCTGTTCTCTGGGAGAGGAGCCAGGTCCCACGCAGGGCAGACTTATCCCCTTCTCAGCTCATAATATCTGGGGGAGAAATAAAGAATTCAGTCAGTCATCAATATTTCCAAACATACACTAGAATCATTCACCCACCAAGCCGTGGAAGAGATTTTAAAGGTCCTCTAAGCCCCATTCTTTCCCGGCTCACTTTGTAATGGTTATCATTTGAATTATAAGTAAAAATTTAGATGTAATTCTCGGACTGACTCGGGGGTGGGGGAAGTTTAGGCTTCAGATAAGAAGACAAGGGTATACATTCCCGCTCCAAGACTTACTGAGTTGCTTAAGCTCCTTGAACCTCAATGTCCTCATCTGTGAAATGGGAATAATACTCAGCCCACTTTATTTAATGAGGTATGCATTAGTATGATATAAATATGAACTATAACTACAAAATATCAGATAGTATTATTTCAAAAAAGAAGACTATATAGAGGCTTGAAATAGTTGCATTTGTATGGACTAGAGCATTTGAACTCAATAATTCAAGAGTAAAGAAAAGACAGGGACCCACTTATGAAAAGAAAAGAGATAATTAGACCAAGAACTTAGAAAGTGTCTGTGTCTGTGTGTTGGGGAGAAGAAAAGCAGAAGATTAAAATGAGTAATTAAATTTTAGAGCATTTCATCTGCTAGAATGTACCTTTATCCCCAGAACTATGTTGTCTCTCTGGTAACCCAATGGCTTTGGGACTCTTAATAAGAAATGTTTCAGATTGGATACACTTACTGGCGCTTTATAAAATACAGATGCCCAGGCTTACCTCTGGATATTCTGAATCTGCAGATCTAGTGGTGTAAAGGGCATGTATTTTTTAAAATTTCCAAGAATGATACTGAAATACACTCTTGCATAAAAATCACTATACATTGAAAATCTGAGGCTCAGGCAGTTTGAGCCACTCGCCAAGAGCTCACAGTCCGAGTGGCAGCGACAGCAGGTGAAGCCAGGTGCTTTAAGTCTCACTTGTGTGTTTCCCTCCGCTGTGTGATTCAGGAAGGCAAGGTCAGCCTCGATTAGTCCCGTCGTTATGGCAGAGTTGCCCTGGCACCAGAAAGCAGCTTGCTTTCTGATGGATGGAGTCCAGGAGACCGCCACAGTCATAACATGCGAGTTGAATCAAAGATGGTGCACATCCAGGGAAGAGGGCTAAGGACAATGGAGGCAGATCAGCTAGGGCCGTCACAAGGTGAAGCTGCGGGGGCAGGGCGGGGGGGGGGGGCGGTTAATGGACGCTGAACAGCCTGCTGGCGGTCACACCAGTCAGCGGGGAGTTGGCTTTTTACCCCTGCAGCCTGAGGCTGGCCCTAAGAGTGCAGCTTGGGCCTCAGGGAGATCCAGGAAACTCTCCTGGTATCACTGAGAATTTTAAACAAGTGCAGAGAGCAGCCAAGACCCCTGGCCAGCAGCAGGAGACAAGCAGGCTCAAAGCAGCAGGCCCCCAGGGGTGATTTGGTAAGCATATGAAAGGATTCCTGATCTTGACCTCTAGGTTGATGTTTTGCAATATTGTCCCCCCAAGGACAGTTCAGGAGATTGGTGCTGGAGCAGTCCAGGAATCTGACCTAGCATCTTCCATGAAGTCATTGATTTTTCCCAGTTCATTCCCCAGATCATTTTCACAGCCTATTTCGTGTACCTCTCTGCGGGGGCACTCATCATTCTCGGCCATGATATTGAGGATTAGGTTTCCCATTGTTGTTGGAGGAAAAGAGGTCAATGCTGTCTCTCTCCCCGCCAACTCTTCAGGGATTTTTTTTCCATTTCATTTTTCAAAATCCAGATTCATGATAACCTTGTTTCAGCGAGGAGGGGCTTAGCTGGCCCTGTGAGCACCTTTAATTACCGAGTATCAGTAGCATGTGTCAGATCTGCAGAGAGTTCGGTGGGAGCGACTGCTTCCGAACACACCCTGCTGGACACCAGAGCCGCTGGGAAGGCGGGCGGGCTGGGAGGTTGCAGGTGATGAATGTGGCTGGAGGCGTCAGCGCCGCCTCACTGCTTTCTCTCCCCGCTCGCCCCTTCCAGCCCCACGATTTATAATGCGCTGTCGTGTCCAATTTTGGTCGCAGCCTGATGAATGTCATAAGGCTGTAAACTCTCCAAGGCTTTACTTTTTGTGTGTTTTCTCCCAGTTTGTATTTGTTATAATCTATGTCACCCAACCACAGATTAATTTTTGGATCCATTTTTTGTTCTTGTTAAGCTCCCGTGGCTTGGGAAATGAATATTCAGAGCACTAATACATGGAACTGAGCTGAAAAATTATTCTGGCACAGATATTTAGGGAGAAGAAAACGAGATCCTGTCCCTCAGGGAACTGGATAAACAAAGAGGATCGGATTCTGGCAAGAGGACCTAGATTTGAATCCACAGCCGATTGCCATGATCTGGACAAGGTGCTGTACCCTTCTGCCTCAGATTCCTTTCTGCATAATAAGGCATTGGCTTAGATGCTGTTGGGTTCAATCCCAGTTCTAGCATTCTGTGGGGGCATTGGGGCTCTGGATCTACATTAGGGGATGCACATTAATGTGGTTGACAGCATCAGGTTGTCCCAAGTGGGTGGTAGAGCAGTGAACTTGAAGGCAGTCCTCCAAAGGTCGAAAGCCTATCTCCTGGTAGAGCTTACTTTTCCCTCTGAGAAAACTGGGGAGTAGGTAAAGCTGAGGAGGAGATCTAGATGCACCTGCTGGAAGAGAAGAAAGACGGCGTGCAGAGGTAAGTGCCTAAGAAGAGGGAAGAGTGGTGAAGGAAAGGGGACTATGTGCCTTGAAAAGGGGAAGATGCAATAGACAGAGGGCTCTCTGGAATTACCAAAGACCTTTTTTGTGTACAAAAGGATGCAAGCTTATCCCTGATAACTCCAAGGGCTGAACTGCAGGTGGGGGGATGAACTACAAGGAGAGCTTTCATTCAACGTAATGAACAGCAGAACAAGACTGTCATTCCAGGCTGGACAGAGGTGGACAGCCCCTCTCTCTAGTAGCATCCCAGGAATTTGGAGTAACACATAGAGGGCCAGATTAAGAATTAAAGACTGGAATTGAAACCTAAGCTCTTCCAGGAATGGACAGGACAACCACACAGAGAGGATATTGAACAGTTCCACACCAAAGGTCAGCCAAAGGAGATGACCTTCAGGCCTCTTCCCAGATTTATTAAAATCTCCAGGGCTATCTCCTCCTTCCCTGGAATTGAAAATAAAATACAGGAGAAATTGGCATGGCCCTGCTTGGCTTGGTGCCAGTCAAAGTATCGGTGTCAGTGGGCCAAGTGGGTGTTTGTTTACAAAAAAACTATTATAAAGTCTTGGCTTCCACATTCTCCATAGCTCTAACCCTCAAGTCAATGAGCACACAACAGTCCATATTCATTTGTGGCCTTCAGAAATGTTTCCGTTCTTCTCTGCACAATTTCCTTTAAGTGTGACTGCTAGATAGATTTGAGTGTAGCAAGTACTAGCGGATCTAGATTTCTGGATAAAACGCAATTGAGAACTGAAAACAAAACATTACTTAGGATCTGTGCTTACTTTGAGAGGTGTGCTATGCTTCTAGTCTGCTGAGACAAGTCAGCTTTGATGAAGAAAATCCATCTTATACTCCTGACTCTATTCATTTTCAATGACTTTCACCCCCACTCTGTTTAGTTACCCTGTCCCGCAGCCTCATCCTTGACCTTGTCATGTTCTAGATTATCCATCTGTCCAACCACAACCGGCTCCCTCCTTCAGCCACTCCCACCAAAGCTATTGCTAGACCTTGCTAGCCCCTGACCTCCCTACTCTCTCTGTCCATCAGCACCCTGCCGCCTTTACTTCCGTCTCTCTCCAATTTAGACAATGTGGCCTTACACTGAGACTTGTCCCATCTGACTGCTAAAAATCTCAACCGGAGATGAATCTACTTATCACTTCAGTCAAATACGTAAGTAGCCTGCTGGATGCTGATGGGAAAACACACACACATTGATGCCATTGCATATTTATGTCCCCCGTCTCAATAGAGCCTTCTGCCTTGTCCATAAATTGTTCTGCTTCCTTCTTTTCCACTCTATTATAGCTATTTCAAACTGTGTGCACTCTCCCCCAAATCCCAACCCTGCCATTTTACCAGCTCATTCTGAGGAGATGGCCTTACCTCGTTCACCAGGAAAGCAGAAAGCTTCAGGTTGGGGATCTCCTCAACGTTTTGCCACCAAACCTACAAACGCCTTTGTACCCATCCCTTTGTCCTTTACTCCTGCTTTCTTAGCAGAAATGTCCTTCCACCTAAGTTGAGCGATGACTTCAGTCCTTCCCGATAAACTTGACATTTTCATTCCCCTATTTTATATTTCTGATAATCTTGGTCTACTGATGCTTCCACTCAGCATTTAAATGCATTGACCCCACATAACCTTCTAGCCATCACTGACCTCCCTCCCTGTGGCAGCCACATTTCTCAAATGAGTCCTTTTATACTCTCAGCCTCCACTTTCTTACCTCCCACTTCTTCTCACTTCTGTCCCCACACCCCAATGAACCTGGTCTTACCATTGTCTTCCTTAACTTCCTTGTTGCTGAATTCACCGGGTAACTCCCAGTCTTCATATTACTTGATCTCTGGGCAGAACTTTGGCCTCTTTGAAACAATCTACTTTGACTTCTGTAATACCACAGAGTCCTGTTCTGTTTTGTTTTTCTCCTCAACTTTCTAGCCACTGTCTTAGCTTCCCTTGCAAGCTCTGTTTCCTGTGTTTGTTAGTGTCCTCAGAGCTTTGCCTTCTCGTCTGATGCTCTGCTCATCTTAGGATAGCCCAGGCCTTCCCATGTACACTGCCTGAGGCACCCTGCTGCCTGCCTACAGTTCCAGTGTCTTCTGAGTGTCATAACCTTATTTTCAGTTGCCTCCTGAACATCTCCACTGTGATTTCTACAGGACCTTCACTGTGCTACACTGAAAGCGATCTCTCTAAAATTCAAATCTCATCATGCCAATGCCCCCATTGAATCCCATGTTTCCTTATTATTCTTAAGTGGAAAACCAAATTCCTTGTCTTAACCCCATAACCCTTCATGAGCTCTGCTTGCCTCTTCAGACCAGGATTTCTCAACCCCAGTCATTGATATTTTGGGCCAAATAATTCGTTGTTGGGGGGGTGGGGGGGCTATCCTGTGCATTGCAAGCTATTTAGCAGCATCCCTGACCTCTTTCTTTTTTATTGTTGAATAGTATTCTAGCCACTGATATTTTTGAGGTCTGTTCATATTTTATGGAAACTCTGCAATTTTTCTTTTATTCAGATACTCTCCTTACCTCTGTTATATGATTCTGTCCTTGCACACTGCAACCTGCAGTCTCTAACCTAAGTTCTAGAAAGAGTCATGTTATATAGAGTCGTCTCAAAAGGCCACTCTAGAAGCCAGCTGGCCTTGATCTTATATTAATAATAGGGTTTCTCTTCAGTGAAGACTACTTAATCCTGCCCGTTCCTTGCCTCTCCCCTCATCCTTGCAACTGGGCTTGGTGAGATCAGAACTTCGGACTTGTTACCATACTGCCCTGTGCCTATTTTTATCAAAGCACTGTATTTTGTATTATCTATCCTACTCATTATTCTGAATAGCCTAAACAACTAGAAACAAAAACAGCATATTATTGTTAATACTTCTAGCACCTGACATGTCTGGCACATGTTAAGCATTTTAATAAATGTTTTGTTTGAATGCATGAATCAAAGGAAGAAGTCACTGCTTTGATAACTTGCCTTGTATTGTGGTTTCCTTGGATCAGGGCTTGACTTGGTCCTGGTCAGGCTTCCCAGAGATGGAGTCTGGTCTTTGCACAGGGTAGAGAAGCTTTGACAGAGATCTGTTGTCAGTCTCTCTGATCAGTGGCATGGCTCGCTGGCTGCTGCCTTGCCCCTGCCTCTATCTTAGATGTCACATGACCATCTCTCCAGGATCCTCGTTAACCCCCTTCACATTGACTAGTTGACTGAACTGTGCTTCCCACTCACTCCTCTTCTGGTTTTGTGTTTTAGCCTATATCCTGAGTGAGCTGATTTAGTCCAGGGAAGGATCAAGCAGGCAGTCTTGTTGAGGCAACTGGACCCATTGTTCTGGAGGTTAGAGAATAAGCATGGCTATCTTGTATGGGAGACACCAAAAAGTAAATTGTTTCTCACTCACTGTTGGCTGATGCAGTGTGGAAAGATGTGTTTTATTTTTTATGTAAGATTTCTTTTATTTCTTATGTAACAAACAAAGCATGGTTCTAACTTGCTCAATCTTCATAACAACATCATGAGGTAGCTCCCATTCTTATCCCTGTTTCACAGAGGGAAGCACAAAGAAATTAGTTCGTTCACCGTCGCAGAGCTGCTAAGTGGCCAAGCCAGGATTTGAAACCAGGTGCTATGGCTCTAACATCCTGCTCTGCTGCCTCTTACTTCTAGGTTTTTCCACATGCTGCTCCCCTGGCTACAAGACTCCTTCATCATCACTTCATCTGGCCAACTACTACCTGTCCCTGAAGTCTTATCTCAGATGTATTTTTTCTCTAATAGAGAAGCTTTTACTAATTCCCCAAGCCTGGACTTGGTGCCCACCCCATGTACTCCCAGAGCAGCTGTTATTTCTCCTTTTATAGCACTTTCACAGTTAGAAATCTATTGACTTTGTTCTAATCTCTTCTATGACTTAAACTCTTTGAGAGCAAGAGCATTTTCTGCCTGGCACAACATTGTACCCTCACCCGTAGGAATGAAATACTTGGGAAGTAGCAGATGCTCAAAAAATATTGTTACATAAATGAATGAACCCAAACCTCCATATTTTAATATCAAAATTTAGTATTATTCCATGAAATTCTTCTAGTCTAGTCTCTCATCGATTTTTGGGTTCATGGAATATCCAAGTGGAATAAAACCAAAATAATGGCTAAGGGGTTTCCCCAAACTCTCGCTCCCACTCGCAATTTTCATAAACTGGGTGATTAATATAATAGACTCACATGGCTAAGTAAATGTATCCTTGCAGTATTTAGACCACTTCCGGAACTTGTCTCCAACTCCAACTCTGAGGACACAATAAAAGGGACATTAAAAACCTGAATATATTATGGGTGATGCCCCATCACCCATTTAATGCTGTGGTATGGTGGGGCAGGGAATAGTAGTGAATGGACCCCATCCCAGCCCTGGGGGTAGGAGGAGGGCCAGTTCTGGTCTAAACCTATTGGTGAAAGTGCATTTCCCTCCCTTCAACAGTTACAAGAATTTCAGGTGCCCATTCTGAGTCAGTGAGCTTCTTCTCTTGCAGGGTCATGTGGGGTACAACTAGGATCTCTGGGTCCTACTGCAGCTCCTCTGTCTCCTTGAGGAAGTTAGTCTCAGAGTGAGGTTGACACTTTAGAGGCAGAGAAAGGCGATCAAAAGAAACTTGGTTTTTGACAACATCACTGGACTGTGGCAAAACACTCTTGAAGAGTTCACCTTATCTCAGTTAACTGAGCATGTTGTTCCCCTTTGTTGTCTGAACCTGTTTGAATTAAGTTTCCTGGTTCTTGCAACATGAACTGGTACATTGGAGCAAGTCCAAGGACATTATGAGCCTGGTGCCAGGGAACCCTGAAGGTGGGCAAATGAGGCCACTATCCCAGCTAACTTCCAGATCACACAAACACAGGGAAAAGACCCTGGCAAAGAATGCAGAGATCCAGACCATCATCACTGCCTCTGGCTATGTGTCTCTTTTCCAGGCTTTAGGAATGCAGAACTAGCAAATAAAAATTCCCCCAAACCAAACTTCTTCAATCTCTCTTTGTCTACACCTAAATGTCTAAAAGGTCAACAAATAATTCTTGAGAGATTCAGGCTCAACATCTGACATTGGAAAAACACAGACTTGGAGAATCAGAGCAACATCTTTCTAGTAAATAAAGTTGCTAGGGAAAAGAGGGGATATTTAATTTGTATCCTGAGAATGTTCAAATAGATATTTCTTCTAGCAAAGCCATGCAGTTTTATAAAGGAAGAACTATTTGACAGCAAAGAAAGCCAACAGTAAAGTACAAGCAAACAGAGGACGCTGGATACCAAGGAAAACCAAAGCAGGAGAGGGCATGTTTGAAAGTGCCCCCGCAATCAAAGGAAAGGCAGAAGGAGGTGAGCAATTGAAGAAAAATAAAGATATAGGGAACACATCCAGAAGATCCCATGTAGGTATAAAATAAAGCCTGGAAAGAGAAAATTGCAAGTTGAGGAGAAATAAGAAAAGGAAGAAGAAGAAACATTGCTTGAGTCAAAGAAAGATGTATGTTTCAGTTTGAAAGGATTTCATAAAGAGCATCATTAATTAAGAGTCCTACACATACACGTATTCTGGTAAGGTGGCTTTTTTTTTCATATCAGAGGAAGAAAAAAAAAAAACCCAAAACCTACAGGTATTGAGGCAAGACTGGGAAGAAAGGGCTTACCTACAAAGAAACAGAAATCAGGTTGGCTTCAGAGGATTTCTTATTAATATTAAATGCCAGAAGAAAAAGAAGCAACATTTTGAGAGTTTAAAGGGAAAATATTCAAGGCTGGAAAAATATATCAAGTTATTTTCACTTGCAAGGGGGTAAAAAGATATTCTTAACAAGCAAGAACTCAGATAGTACATATATCTACACTTCTCAGGAACCTTATTAAAATTGTTCCCTAAAAGATAAATAAAATAAGAACTCTAGGATGTGAAGATCTTTAGTGCCTCAATATTTAATATAAAGTTTGCTGTTAGCATCTGAAAGATAGTTTTTTTTACCATATTTAGGATGGTTCCCATTCTTAATATTTGGTGTAGAGTTTTAACCACTCATATGTAACCACCATGAGGCAGGGGGGTTTGCCCATTTTGTTCACCCAATATCCAGTGACTAGAAAAGTGCTTAGCACATAGTTGGTGCTCAAGAAACACTTGTTGGAGGAATGAGTCAACTGGAAATAGATGCTGAATCAGGTCCAATGCCTCTCCCTTACATATATTTTTCTTTTTAAGTAATTACGTTCTGATTTGCACTCATGGACTTCGTCATACAAAGCCATCCTTGCACACCTGGAATACTTTTCATATTAGTAGTATACTATTCTTTGAACATACAGCTGCATTTGATTTGCTAAGATTTTCATAACCAACCTTACATTAGACGCTGCTGTTTTGCGGGTTTTTTGTTTGTTTGTTTGCTGTCTGGGTATGTCTGACTTATCTTTGTTTAGTCTACCCAGAATCCATCCTCTTTTCTCTTCATAAAAGGCCTTATTTTCATCTAGACAATTACCACTTCCTCATTCTACGCCCATGAGGTCCAGGTTAGGCCACCTCTGCCGCTGTTCTGGGAGTGGGCATGTCAACCCCACCCCCCCCCGCCCCACCTCCACCCACCTCCCCCTACCCCCGGGGCCCACTGCAGAGCCAGATCTGCCACAGTGCATGCTTATTCAATAATGGGAATGGGAGCCACGTGGGACCAGTGAGTTCCCTTCTCGGGACGTGCACTGGAATCCTCATACAGAGATGCTCTTACTTTGTTGCAGTTTCCAACTGATAGAATGTCGGCGTGCACCTGCTGGGGAGCACCTTGCCACAGCCAGGTGAAAGCACGCTCGGGAAGGAAAGCGGCACAAAGGAAACTTGACATGCTTATTTTCAGCATGCCAAAAGACATACTCTCATATCTGTAAGTGACATGAACAAGTAAGCTCCATTTTTTCCCCTTAAATATATTTGACAAAATGAATATAACATTCATAAATTAGAATTGTCCGTATTTGTGTGTGTGTGTGTGTGTGTGTGTTTGCTCTATCAAGTCTTGGTGTCGGGTCTGTGCTAGCCTTATAAAAAGATTCAGGAAAATATTCTTTCTGTTTATACTCTGAAATACGTTAGAAAGCCAATTACCCACACCTCTTTCCACTCGTATTCAGAACACATCGAAAAATAGACACTGGGCCTAAGCGGGGATGAAAATATAGTAGACCCCATAGTACTGGCAAAACTGGCCCAAAGAACATGGCGAGCTCTGCAGTCAAAACAGTGTCCTCCTAAACTGAACTTGCCAGTCCCTGGAAGGTACTGGAACAGTCTTCTCCCACTGATGCCCCTATGCCCATACATACAAGGTGGGGAGGGCCAAAGAGCCCTGCCTTTAATCAATTGTGGTTATTTCAATTTTCCTGAAGAATTACATATTTCACTTAGATTTTTCATGTAGTTAAGTTTTTTTTTCATTCCTAATGCTTTATATTTTTATTTTCTCCATTTATTCAAAGCCAGATTCCCAGGGATTGCTTATTTTAACCTATTCAATTGGCAAATTTTTAAGAGTTAGATAATAATTGTGCTTATATTCCCTCAAGAAGAGACAATTAGTGTGTTTTCCCTCACTCTATCTTCATTCTGACTGTAAACACAATTGGAAGTTTTACTCTGAGTTGTGAAAATATTTATTTCTTCTAATTTGAGAAACTTGATTTATATTTAAAAATGAGATTTACTGGGGGTGCCTGGGTGGCTCCATCAGTTAAGTATCTGCCTTTGGCTCAGGTCATGATCTCCGGGTCCTGGGACTGAGCCCAGTATCAGGCTCCCTGCTCGTCGGGAAATCTGCCTCTCTCCCTCCCTCTGCCCCTCCCCCTGCTCATGCTCTCTTTCTGTGTCTCAAATAAATAAATAAAATCTTTAAATAAAAGAGAGAGACAGAGAAAGAGATTTACTGGATTTAGTGAAAATCAGTATTTTTTCTTATACATTTTATTTCCCCCAATCTGATCTCTTATTCCTGATTAAATTTTAATTTAGAAGGCATATTTCTTCAAGTCCTTCATAAGATGTTCATGGGTGCATACTCTTTTGAGCCCTTGCAGCCCTTGATTGGAATACCAAAGGAGTCACCATTTTGCTTGGCCACTGATATTCTTCAAATACTTCCCAAGTCTACCAGCTCCCACTGTTGCAGATATGAACGTGAATGTCAAAATCATTCTTACCCCTTGTAAGTAACCTGTTCTCTCTTTTTAAAAACTTGTAAAATGTACTTTCTATTTCTGGAAATTAAAACTTTACCACAAAATGTTTGTTTTATTATTTTTATTAATTATGTATATAATTCTGTGACTTTAAATCCAAAAGTATTTCTCTTTATTCAGCTCCAAGAAATTACATTTTTAAAATTTTATTGTTTCTCCATTCTTTCCTTTTCCTCTTCTGGAGCTGTTTGTCTTTGTCAATTTTACTTCCTGAGTCCATCCTCCATTTCTCTTTTATTTGCATTAAAATTTTTCATTGATTTATCTTTTTTTTTTTTTTAGTCTATATTCTGGACTATATTTTTAGGTCTATTTCTTAGATTAATAATCCAGTTTTCAGTCCTCCATATATTTTCACTCCTCCTGTAGAATTTTAATTTTAGGAATTTTTAAAGAATTATTTCTCCTAATTTTGAGGGCTTTTTAAATTATTGTTGTTATTTCTTATTATTTCTTTTGTAACATCTTTTTTTTTTTTTTAAAGATTTTTTATTTATTTATTTGAGACAGAGAGAATGAGAGAGACAGAGAGCACATGAGAGCGGGGAGGGTCAGAGGGAGGAGCAGACTCCCTGCCGAGCAGGGAGCCCGATGTGGGACTCGATCCCGGGACTCCAGGATCATGACCTGAGCCGAAGGCAGTCGCTTAACCAACTGAGCCACCCAGGCGCCCACTTTTGTAACATCTTGAATCTCATTGAAAATTTGGGTCAAAGGGTTCTGTTTCTTGTTCTCTCTTTTCTCCATTCTATTTTTTTTAAATTAATTATTTATTTATTTGACAGAGAGAGACACAGCAAGAGAGGGAACACAAGCAGGGGGAGTGGGAGAGGGAGAAACAGGCTTCCCGCTGAGCAGAGAGCCTGATGCGGGGCTCAATCCAGGACCCCAGGATCATGACCTGAGCCAAAGGCAGCTGCTTAACCAACTGAGCTACCCAGGTGCCCTCCTCCATTCTATTTAAATGGGCTCTGTTTTATTTTTATGTGTCAGTGTTATAACTTTCCCATTAGGCTTCTTATTCTCTCAAATTCCGAGCATCATGATGATGATGATGATGAAGATGATGATGTGTTTTCATTCTTTTTTTCATATTTTTTAAGATTTTATTTATTTATTTGAGAGAGAGAGCACAAGTGGAGGGGAGAGGCAGAGGGAGGGGGAGAAGCAGACTCCCCACTGAGCAGGAAGCCTGACGCAGGGCTCAATCCCAGGACCCGGGGATCATGACCTGAGCCGAAGGCAGACGCTTAACTGACTGAGCCACCACGTGCCCCTGTATTTTCGTTCTTATGAACACAGCCTAGACCTGTCAGCACCATCAGCCAGTGGAAGCTCCCTCAACACTAATGAGGCTGGGTGTTGGGGCCTTGAAAGCCTTAGACCCTCTCCAGGTAGATCCTCAGCAATAGTTGGACAGGCTAGGATTCCTGAATTAAGGTAGGGGAAGGCCACTGGGTTCACGAATTTATCCTGGTTCATGAGAGGGAAAAGAGGACACTGGAAAAGAGGAGAGCACCTAGGCAGGCCTGGCTCACCCAGGACAGCTGGTGCCACAGGGCCGAGCCTGTTCTGGGGCCGAGAACACCACCCTGACTACAAGGCTGGCGGCTCCTGGGCTTTGCTCTGGGCTGTCTGAGATCCAAGCTGCAAGCAGGTCCCAGGTGGTTGCCTGAGTCATCTCCATGGTAACTGAGGGGCCAGTTGGGCAGGTGAGACCTCTTCCAGGCTTCCTTTCTTCTCTCAACTCTGGCCACATGGTGAAGCCTTCTCAAAGGAGTACTGAGACAGACATTTGAGTTCCAAACATAAAGTTAGAGTCTTTCCTTTCCCCTCTACAATTTGAGAAAATATACTCTGCTCTTTATAGTTTGGAAGGTAAAAATAACTGTTGTTTTCTAAAAGGGGACTCATGGCACGGTGGCAGTCACCTCATGTGTGAAGTCAGGGTTCACGGCTTGCAGCGAGCCAGGCCTGCATTCCTCATCAGTGAAGATTGCTGACCGAATGGGCCCACGCCTTTTCCCAGCAACCCTGTGAAAAGCAAACATTAAGAATGTGAAGATACTCTCTTACAAGTAAATCATTACAAAAATGCAAGCTGATGTTACTAATAATAGCAATAAGAACTGGGGTTATAATAAAAAAGAAATGGACTGTCTCACACAGCAATGAAACTCCTTGTCACTGGGCGCATTCGTGAGGCGAATTCATGAGCAAGTACCTCTCTTAGAGATATTTGGAGAGATGGATGCATTGGACATTAGAATCATTAATCTCCAAGTCCCTTTTCAATTTTCTAAAAGTCTGTGATTCATCCAGCTCTTGGAAGTGTCACAGGCCTGGGAACCAAAATTTCCCTGAAGTTAAACTCAACTCCATAAATTGGAAGTCAAGTAGGAGCAAACTTATATTCTAAATTGGGGTCAAGTATGCCCTCAATATGTGGCTAATGCACACAGACTTCTCTTTCACTAATGACAGGGAAAAAATATTACAGTGGGAATTCTCTAGTAAAATAGCTAGCTGCAGCCCATTGTCATCATCCTGACAGGCTGAGGGAGAGAGGGACCCCAGGCTTAATTAGGAAAATTTGACAAATTTTCTCTTGAGTTCTAGGCTTCAAGCACACCTGCTTCTGCTGTCTCCGAGGCCCATACTCCAAGTCTCCAGTCTATACTGAGATGTGGTATAAATGGATGAATTCATATCTGCAAGTTATCAAGAAAAACCATCCACCCATCCTCAAACGATCCTGAGCAAGAATCACATCTCTGTCAGTTATCATATCCAATATATTCTGAAAACTAATGAGCCTTGTTAGGTTTCCACTGGAAACTGACAGGAGACGCCATCCTTGTGAAACTAAATACAGAACGCAGAATGAAAGGGAAAGTCAAATCTGGCTAGTGAGGCTTTTCACGATTTGCTTAATTCATTAATTCAACCAACACTAACAAAGAATCCTTTGTGTGCTGAGGCACAGGGCTCAGTACCATGGAGAGAATCCAGAAAAGAACTGGTGATGTCTTCTGTCCCTAAGATGTTTATGGTAACAAGTGCCAACAAACTATGACAGGGTAGAGAATAACCATGGTTTAGGTAGGAGTTTCAGTTGAGGGGGCTTAGTGGGACATGAGAAGGTTACTTCTTACCAGGAAGATTATAAAACATTTCCTGGTCAATCAGTATTTGAGCTTAATCTTGAGGAATGGGGAAGAATGGAGATGTGTGAGGATGAAGGCAGGGAAGGCCCAGAGACAGGTAAGTATGGAGAATATTCACATGAAAGAAGCTGATGTGTACAAGTGCTTCCTGTATGCCAGGTGCTGTGCAAAGCTCTTTAAACAGATTATTTCATTCAATTGAGAAAACTGGGGCACAAAGAGATTAAGTAATTTCTTAAATCACACAGCTTAGAAGTGATAAAATTGATACAATAGCTGGTGATGGTTATAGGAGGATGGATAAAAGCCACTGATGCTAGATCAAGAGGATATGGGATGCCAAGTTGAGGAGACCAATGTGTCTAGCTCTTGAGATAGTCTCTCTAGATCTTGTTATTGGAAAGATTCAATAACTCTGTTATTCACTAAATTTTCCACTCACCATAGTGGTTTGGGAAATCTTGAAAACCTAGACTTATTTGAAAGAGTGAAAATGGCCAACTCCCACTATTTTCTTTACCATATGGTTCTTGGTTCTGAATTCAAGAGAACTCCGACGTGATTTAAGGAAAGACTTACATAAGCTGGAACCACTTGACTAGGTCAGAGGTGGAGGAAGGAGACTTGGAAAAGTCCCTTCATGAAAGAGTCCACTTAGTAGAACAGAAGAGAATCCCACCACTCACTTCAGACTGAAGAAGACAGTCCTATTGTGTGGAAGATAGAATAGACTAGAACAAGAGTCAACAAACCAGGGGTCAGCAAACCAAATTCAGCTTGCTAGCCGTTTTAGTAGATAATGTTTTATTGAAATGAAGCCAATCTCATTAATTCATTGCTACTCTCATGTGATAATGCCAATGCTGAGTAGGTGCTACAGAGACCATGAGGTGTGCAGACCCGAAAATGTGTGGCCCTTTACAGAAAAAGTTTGCTGACCTCTGAAATAGAAAAATCAGAGCATTCTAGCATATTCACTTTGGAAGGAAGAATGGAGATCATTTATTCCCTTCTCCCCTCCCCACCCCCAAAACACAGACAAAGAGACAGAGCCCCCAGAAGAAAGAGATTTACCTAAAATCACAAAACTGGTAAGGGACTCTAACTGGGGCTGTTAACCACTGGACTAACGTTCTTTCTACCACACCGATCCTGAAAGACTAAAGTAGCTTGTTTTCTTTTCTTTTCTTTTTTTTTTTTCTTTAAGATTTTATTTATTTATATAGTGGAGGGGGAGAGGGTGAGGGAGAGGGACAAGCAGACTCTGTCCTGAGCACGGAGCCCAGTGCAGGGCTCAGTCTCACAGCCCTGAGATCATGACCTGAGTGGAGACCAAGAGGCAGATGCCTAACCGACTGAGCCACCCGGGTGCCCCAAAAGTAGCTTTTTTCTAAACAATTACTCAGTATCTAATTCCGGAGATGCTGGGAGTCCAGCACCATGCTTCCTCAGAGTTCTATGGAGGATAAGAGTCGAAGTCCTGGCGCCTTCCCATCCCGTGGTCTGCACTCGAGGTGGTCATAGGCCTGACACAGTGGAGTTGTACCTACACACCCTCCCAAGTCAACATCTGAGGGAAAATCAAACCGCACCCAAATTTCCCTCTAAACTCCCTCAGGAAGCCCCACAATGGGACCCAGCTTAATGTTTCTCACTGAGTCCACCACCACTGGTCAGCCTTTCCGGGCCAGAACCGACATCTGCTTTCTGGTGATGCCTCGGAGGAAGTAGCTTGTGCTAACAGCCATATCACTGAGGACGCCTTACGCCCCTAGCAACACACGGGGAACGAGGTGCAGTGAGGGCGTCGAGGCTCTCGCCAACCACCACACTCAGCCCGGCATGGGGCCCCTGTGTACCAAGTGGGAGTCCAGGTGGCATGCCCACATTATTCAAATTACTCTCCTGCTCTTCTTGCCCCTCAGCTTGCACAGTTGCATGAGTGTAGGACGTGCCTCCACCAGATATTCAAAGCAATCTGAGGCAGGGTGCGGTGAAGTTCCCATGTGCCCTAGATAGAGATTGTCCATGTGGGCATGTGTGCAAAGTGTATGTGCATGTGCACGTAGGAAGTCGGGCACAAATGTGCAGAGAGGTGGGAGATTTTCCCAAACAGGAAAGTCTTCTGTGGAAACAGCAAAACTTGATATGGATTTTGTATCGGAGGTTAACAGAATCTTGGGATTAGAATGCCATCTGAGGGCCAGAGACTCCCAGACCATGCCCACAGCAGGAACTGCACCGAAAGCATCTCGGACAGACAGCTTCTGCCTGTATCCTCCAGGTCGCACACTCACTATTTCCCCAAGGGAGCCCACCCCTGTGTTCAAACAATATCAACTGTTGGATAATTATTTTGTACATTAAAATGAATTTTCAGCTTCTAGTCCTGTCTCCCGGAGCCATATAGAATGAATCTCTTCTCTTTCCTTGTGATGGTTCTTAGGGTGCACCCACAACCATCAGACTCCTTTCCTGCCCCATCTTCTGTCCTCCTGGTCATGGAGCAGCGTGGATGGGTGGTGCCCACACGTGTGTGCGTGTGCACATATGTACATATGTGTTGGGATGTGCAGGGGAGGGAGGAGAGAGAATTACAGCAGTTCTGAATTAGTGAGGGGTAAAAACCATGTGTGAGAGAGGATTGAAAAATAGGCAGACCACATTGCATAGGGCATTATATGCCAAACTCAAAAGGTCGCACTCTAGATAGAAGAGTAACACAGCCTGATGGACCATTTAGAAAGCTTATTCTGCCTATATGGTATAGGAGAGATTTGTAGGACCAGGCAGGAAGCCCATTAAGAGCATACTGCAGAAGTCCAAATGAGAGATGATGAGGCCCAAGCAAATCAGAGTGCACGAAGATGGGCAGATGAAGACGTGGCTGGGAAATGTTCAGGAAGGACCAGAAGAGCTGATGACTGGTAAGAGACTGTGAGGAAGAGAAAGGGATCAGGGATGATGCCAGGAGTGATGGCAGAGTCAGCAGACAGAATATCTCCTAAAGGCTGCCACCACGGAAATGTTCATTCCATGGCTTTGGAGCCCTCCCAAAGGGGAATCTGCAGAGAGAAATGATACATTAACTGCGGAAGTTGGCAAGGAGCGAGGAATAAGAAACACTAATTACAGGCCAAGATAATTAACCAGCAGGTCTGGGATCAGCTGCATGTAACCTCAGCTCATCTGTGCCTGAAAATGGCCCAGGGAGGATGCGAGGGGCCGACTGTGGGCAGGACATTTTGCAAATGCTAAGGGAGCAGCTGAGCTCAGACCTTGGTGACACTTGAGTTTGATGTACTTGGCACTTTCGCTCCAGTAGCTGGAACCCTTGGGGTGCCAAATGCACTGCAGCCAGCTGTCCAGTTGTCCAAATGTCACTTATGCCTCGAGGCCGCTAATTACCAGGCTCCCCTTTAGCCTTATTGCGTCACTCCATTAGGGGCTTGCTGGCGACGTATACAGGAAATGGATTGGAGGCCGTTAGACTGTCCAAGTTGGGAAGGGTCGGGTCTTGCCTCTTGGGAGAAAAGCTGACTTTTAGAATCTGAAGCAGGAGAAAGATCTCAGGACTGGGAAAGAAGAATATTTTTTGTCCCAGCCCCAACACAGGGCCTTGAGCAAGCGAACTGTTTCATGTCTCACAGCCTCTCTTTGCTTATCTGTTACCTGGGGCATAAATAATCCCTGATGGTGCAGATCAGATGAGACCAGAGGTTTAGGAGTGTGCATGTAAGGAGCTGTTGTGACTGCTGGTGATGTCAATGGCTAACCTGAACATTTAGGTACGTTGGACCATGGATAAAGAAAGCAGGGTTTAAGTCCTCTTTCTGCTAGTGTGTTGTATGACCTTGGGCAAGTCACTTCTGGCTAGGCCTCAGTTTCTTCATCTGAAAAACTGAAGGGATTGGTCTAAATCAGTGATTCTTGACCAGAAATGTACACTAGAGTTGCCTATGAAGCTTCTTAAAAATGCAGGTGCCCACATACTACCCCAGAGGTATTGAAGTAAATTCTTAGGGGAGATGAGAATCTCATAACCACTGAGAACCATTTGAATGGACAGTCGAGCCCATGAGAATCTCATAACCACCGAGAACCTTTTGAATGGACAGTCGAGCCCCACCTGCCTCCCATTTCTGCATGCCTGCTCCCTCCACACCTGGAACTACCTGAGTCCCATCCTCAGGTAGCCTCCAACACCGACCCTGTCCTCAGGCTGAAGCTCTGGACCTCAGCATCAAGTCCTGTGGTGCCACCCTGGCTTTGACCTCCTGTTTTACTCTCACCTCTGAGCCCTGGCCGGCTGTCCAGATGTGGTATTACCTTGTTCCCTGAGGAAGCTGCATTGCGGGGCTTGTCCGGCCCAGATGAGCAGGGCATTTGTCTTGCTTTTCCTAGAGTCTGGGATCCCAACCCTGACTCCAGGCTCAGGAGAGGAGACCTGCTACCGGCATCACCCAAACATCCCCTGCTGTTGGACCCCTCCTTTTGTCATGCCACACGTCTCTGCCTGCCTCACAGAGAATGCTAGGCCATCCGAGATTGGTGTGGACACTGTGATGTGGCTTCCTTTCCTGGACTGCCGCACAACCAAGCCGGTGGTGGTTTCTGTCTGCAGCCCACCTTAGGCCTATGGCTTCATGCCTTGCCCGCTCCAGCCTGATTCCTACTCTCTGTCCAACTGCAGCCAAGGCCGTTTTGACCACTTCTGCCCTACCATGTGGTTTCAGTGGTTTCTAATAGTCCTCCCAACCAAAAAGTTAGGACCAGGGGCGTTGATTTTGACTTCGGAAGAGCACTGGGCCTCGGTTGGCTCATCTGTAAGTCAGGAATTCGGATATTTGCCTTGCAGGGGGCATTATCTCTGACTCAGGTGCTTCTCCCCACCTATTAAGTGAACTAAATCCTACTTGTCCTCAGGCCTTAGATCTTAGACTTTCCTTCATAGAGCAGGTTTACCGTATCAACATCCCCTGGCATCACTGGTCCATAAGGGCAGATACTGCCCTGCTTACCAGCATTAAATCCCCCATGCTAGCACATAGTAAACACGAGTCATGACCAACAGATGAGATGTTGGAGGTGCCTGGTGCAGAGCAGGTGCCTGGTCAATGTTATTCTCTCCTTTCCACTCCTAGGGAACACCATGAAGCCAATCCCAAGATGGGAGCCCCCAGCGCAAGGGAGCACCAGGGCAGCACTGAGGTTCCTTCTGGACCCTGAGCAGAAGCCACCAGCACCTAGAAGTCTGGTGAGAATGATTCCCGCAGCAGTTAGCAGTTCTGAAATCCTTAACATCAAAAGGATTCCATCTGAGAATCTTTTTTTTTTTTTTTAAGATTTTATTTATTTATTTGACAGAGAGAGACAGCTAGAGAGGGAACGCAAGCAGGGGGAGTGCGAGAGGGAGAAAGAAGCAGGCTTCCCGCCCAGCAGGGAGCCCGATGCGGGGCTCGATGCCAGGACCCCGGGATCAGGACCTGAGCCGAAGGCAGACGCTTAACGACTGAGCCACCCAGGCGCCCCTCAAGTCCATACCATATTATGTATATGGTATAAGATAGGATCCAGTTTCATTTTTTTATATGAAGATATCCAGTTTTCTCAGCACCATTTATTGAGGAGACTATCTTTTCCCCGTTGTATATTCATGTTGCTTTTATCAAAAATTAATTGGCTATACATGCATGAATTTATTTCTGGTTCTCTATTCTGTTACATTGATCTATGTTCCTTTTTTTTTTTTTTAAAGATTTTATTTATTTATTTGACACAGAGAGAGAGAGAGACAGCTAGAGAGGGAACGCAAGCAGGGGGAGCGGGAGAGGGAGAAGCAGGCTTCCCGCCGAGCAGGGAGCTAGATGCGGGGCTCGATGCCAGGACCCCGGGATCACGACCTGAGCCGAAGGCAGACGCTTAACGACTGAGCCACCCAGGCGCCCTCCTTGTTTTGTTTTTTGTTTTGTTTTTTTTTAAGATTTTCAGAGAGAGAAAGAACATGAGGGGGTAGGGTCAGAGGCAGAAGCAGGCTTCCCGCCGAGCAGGGAGCCCGATGCGGGGCTCGATCCCAGGACCCCGGGATCAGGACCTGAGCCGAAGGCAGACGCTTAACGACTGAGCCACCCAGGCGCCCCATCTGAGAATCTTCTAACAAAGCACTGGGGCCAGCTGGGCCGGCCCATGGAGACTTTGTTTTAATTCATCTGGAGTATGGTCTGGGCTTTGGCATCATTCAGTAATTCCCCCAGGTGATCCCGATACGCAGCCATAGGCAAGAACACTTGATCTGGTGTAACCACATTTCAGATATGACAGGGAAGCACAAGGGGAAAGGAATTAGCCCAGAGCCCACAGTAGCTAGGGCAGAACGGGACTAGAACTTCGAGGGGCTAACTTACCACCCACAGCACCTCCCGCTGCACCAAGTAACAGACTGAAACCCCCTTTATCAATCACAGAGGTGGCTTTTCCGGCACCAGACAAGGCTGGGGGCAGAGAGCTCGTTTTTTCCACCCTGGAAAATCTATTAAAAGCCTGTTTACGCAAGAAGGATATAATTAAAAGTGAATGAGTGTAACTCCTTTATCGCAATGAATATTAACTAAAGGTAAACACAGCATCAATATTCATCTCGAGGAGGATGGAGGCTGGAAAGCAGACTGCTCACACCCGGGCTGTCAATCACATCAGAAAGTAAGAGGATGACAGGACCCTGATAGCAAAGTGTTGCTCTATTTGCCTCAGATCATCTTGGATTAGAAGTTAGCCAAAATGCAAATCTGCTGTCTGGGTGGGCTCCGTGACCGTGCGCACCTGCGTGAGTACAGGTCTGCCTCAGTCAGGGCACCGCCCGTAGGAAGTTTTAAGCTGTAAAGACTCTTCTTTGTTTGGGGTGAGCATGCTGGAGGGGGAGCTGGCCTCTTGGGCCCTCCTGGGAAGGGAGAGGCCAAACAGACCCATCACTAGCCCTGGTGCTCTGGACTGCAGGCACTGGGAAAATGGCAAAAGCACATCATTTCCTAAGGAAAATCCCCAAGGCTATGGCAAGTCCCCAGAACTGACAAATCCGGCTCATCCATGGAGGCTTTTGAAAATGCAGATTGCCAGGTCTCACCCTGGTCCTAATCAAAATCTTTATGGACTGAAGCCTGGGAATGAGCATTTCAACCAACTTTCATGTTAATCCTGATATTTGACCAAGCTCAAGATCTTTGTTTTGCCAGGTGAGTTAGGGTCTAGAATCATTTCACTCATCGATTCATTCAATCATCTGGTAAGTATTAAACCTTAGGCACTGTAGTAGTCATGGGTGAAGACAGAGAACAGTACTGTTTTCCAGTTCCTTGTGGTCTAGTAAGAGAAACTGACATACAGAGATGCAATTATAATACGCAGTGATGACTTCCATCATGGAGAGAGGAAAACAGTAGTATGGGAGCACAAAGGCAGGTGAACTCAATTCTGACTGCAGGGTCCAAGGGAGCTTCACAGAAGAGGTTAGTGGAGGGCCTGTGTGTATAGCATGCTCTCCCAGCCATGAAGGCATGGAGCCTTGGAGACATGACTGGAAAATGAATTTAATCACAAGGCAGAGAAAGTGACTTTTCATGAGGTTGATGAGTGCTAGATTGAGGAGTGTATGGATGTCATGCAAAGGCATTTGGATTTCACCATGTCAAAGAGGAAAAGACGTCCACAAGACTTACCTACACTCTGGTGGGTTATGGTGGGAATGTATTCAAAGACTGCAGGCTTGGGGCGCTTAGCTGGCTCAGTCAATAGAGCACGCAACTCTTGAACTTGGGGTCATGAGTTAAAGACCCCCATGTTGGGCACAGAGATTACTTAAAAAACAAACAAAAACCCCCCAAAAAACAAAAAACAAAGACTGCAGGCTTAAATGTCTCTTCATAATACTGGACTTAAAATCAAACAAGTGTTTAGAAGATGTTAAAAAGAAATGGCAAATAAGAAGTTGACATCTACCTAGGAGCCAAGACAGTGAGCTGAGAGAAGCAGTATCTTCCTAGAGAAGCTGAGTATGTCCTGAATAGTCAGGGAGGAGGGGAGAAGGTATTTCAGGCTTGGCAAGGCTTGGCATTGGGACCAGCAGCAGTGCCGAGCAAGGGTGCTAACCATTATTATAGGTCAAGAAGGTCTTGATAGGCTTTTTGCCCTGTGGCTGTAGGCAGCCACATAACAAGCTTCTAATGAGAAGGGGGTCAGGTTTGTCTACAACAATGCAGAGAGAGCGACAACGTGGGTGCCAGTTCTGACGACCGGGAAGACATGAGCTCTGTACTCATATGGGTCCCATGTGGTACAGTTCAGAAGGAAGTAAATGCATTCTCTTCTTTCTGAACTGGACTTTAGAATTGGAGTTTCTCAGCTCTGGCAGGACCCATAGTGTTTGTCCATATCAACTCCTACAGCACGGAGATGGACAAGATGAATGTCAGAGGGTGCAAGAACCTCCCCACCGTCAGTCGCTCACCTAATCCTTTTAGCAAACTCACACTGGATCACCTGGGGAGTTTTTTTTTGTTTTTTTTTTTTAAGATTTTACTTATTTATTTGAAAGAGAGAGGGCATACGAGTGGGGGGGGGGGCAGAGAGAGAAGGAAAAGCAGACTCCCTACTTGAGCAGGGAGCCCGAAGCAGGGCTCCATCACAGAATCCTGGGATCATGACCTGAGCCAAAGGCAGACGCTTAACCGACTGAGCCACCCAGGCACCTCATCCTGGGGAGTTTTAAAAACTATTGACTCCTGAGTCCTGCCCCAGAGATTCTGACCTTATTAATATGGAGGGGAGCCTGCTATTGAGAGTCATAAACAATATCCAGCTGATCCTAATGTGCAGCAAAGCTTGAGAGTCACAGTTCCATCCTTACTCTTTTTTTTTTTTTAAGATTTTATTTATTTATTTGAGAGAGAGAGGCTGAGAGAGAGAGAGCACATGAGAGGGGGGAGGGTCAGAGGGAGAAGCAGACTCCCCGCTGAGCAGGGAGCCGGACGCGGGACTCGATCCAGGGACTCCAGGATCATGACCTGAGCCGAAGGCAGTCGCCCAACCAACTGAGCCACCCAGGCGCCCTCCATCCTTACTCTTAAACAGTCAACCAGTAGGTGTTAGAGGGAAATTAAGGAGTTACTCAGTGATTGAGGTGTTAGCTAAGACTGCTATTTCCATTTTGATGGCAGAGTCTTTTTTTTTTCTTTTATATGTAACTTGCTGACTTTCCTTTCAAACTCTGAAAGCAATTCACCCTAGTGCTGCAGTCCAAACTATACAATAAATCTGTTTTTCTATAATCTAAAATTGAACCGTATCTGTATTTCCCCCTATTTGTAACAAAAATGTTAACCTCATCTTCCCCACATTATACATATGGATCATTTTGGATTTGAGATCTAGCATAATATTGATTTTTTTAATAGTTAACAATTATTAAGATTTATTTTTAAATTATCTTTGTTTCTTTACTCAAGAATGTTTCTCTCTGCAATAATTTTCTCTTGTGTTGTTTTTGTTGTTTTTTCCTTTTGCTAGACTGGAGCTCTCAGAAATTCTTATAGTGAGAGTTGCTGTACAGACTTTGTATGTCTAAAATGCTTTTATTTTGACCTTACATTTTAATGATCATCTGGGTTAGTATAGAATTCCAGGCTCAAGATCATTTTCTTTCCCAACGTATTATTCCATTATTTCTTAGCCATTATCAACAATCGCAAGCTTGTTGTTGATCTGATTCTTTTTTCTTTGTAGATCATCTGTTTTCTTTCTGGAATCTTTGAGATTGTGTTTGGTTTTTATTTCCCTTTCATTTTCCAGAATTTCACTAAGATGTGTCTAGGGTTGATTTTTTTTTTTTTTTTTTTTTTTTACTCTCCTCAGAAGCCTGAGTGTCCTTTCAATCTAAACATGTATCTTTCTCCAGCACTGGGATATTTTCTTCTATGAAATACCTGATTTTCTCTCATTCATTTGGTCTAGTCTCTCCATCTTGAACTTTTATCACAGAGATATTGGACTTCTGACTATTTCCTCCAAGTAATCAGAACTTTCTCTAGATGTTTTCTCTCTTGATCCTTCTGCTCTAAGAGTTGGCAGGATTGCTCAGGGACAGCTCACAACGCACTCATTTTCTCTTCATTAACACGAAGAGAAATGTGCTCTGCCACCTCATTTATTGACTTTTTCTTCAACAAGCATTTTTTTTTTTCATTTCTAAGGTCTCTCGTTGGTACTTTTCCAGAACATTCCATTCTTGTTTCATAAGTGTAAATATTAATTACATTTTCCCCATTTTTATTTATTCTATTTTCTCTTTCCCAGGGTGATAATTTTTCTGTTTGTTGAGTTTTGTTCCTTTCTTATACAATGTTTGTTTTCCTTAAATCTTCAGCAATTCTTGGGATGCCTAGGTGGCTCAGTCATTAAGTGTCTGCCTTCAGCTCAGGTCATGATCCCAGGGTCCTGGGATCGAGCCCTGCATCTGGCTCACTGCTAGGCAGGAGGCCTGCTTCTCCCTCTCCTGCTCCCCTGCTTGCACTCTCTTTCTCTCTCTCTCTCTCTCTCTCTCTCTCTCTCTCTGTCAAATAAGTAAATAAATCTTAAAAAAAAAAATCTTCAGCAATTCTTGGTAACATGCCCAGTTTCTATTAGAGATTGCTTTTAAGGACACCTGAGTGCTTTTTCCTTACCAAAATCTGACTGGAGCCCTGTGATGGGAGGGTGGGATGTGCTCTAGGCAATGAGTCGTGCCTGTGGCCAGACTTCTGGATGTGGGGGCTTCCAGCTACTCCTGGATGTCACAGGGACTGCCCTGCCTTGTGGCCCTAGCACACAGAGGCATGACTGTTCTAAGGGCACTCACCCATGCAGCTTGCTGCTTGGCTCAGTGAAAGGAGAAGATGACTATGGACAACACTAGCAGTGGGTCTTGAGACTCTCTAGACCTGGGGAATTATATTGCTGATGCTCACATGAAGAGTAAATATGCCTCTCTGAATTTTATTAGCACTGGGCTCAGAGACAAATGAGGAATATATAGACAGAACTTAACTCACAGTCAGAAGGACCTTAAGCACTTCCCTCTATTGTTTCTCCTTATTATGGGGATATATCAATATCTATCTATGTATCTATCTATATCTATACTATCTATACAGAGACATCCACATAGACATTTACATAGATATATGCTATATCTATATATAACAAATATCTAGGATACATAGTAAAAGATGCATGTGAAGTGTTTCACACAAATGCACTATGAAAGAGCATTGTTAAGAGAATGTATTACTGTCACCAAAAGCCATAACTCTATGCTTATTTTCTCTGTCTCTACTATTACTCGAAAATCGTATTTTGAGTTGGAATGGATCTCAGAAGCCACTTACTTCAATTCCTTCATTTTCACTTTTTTTAAGGTTAATGAATACATGAATATTTTAAAGTTAGTTAAGACATTCTCATTGTAGAAAATATGGAAAGTACAGAAAATGTAAAATCATATAAAGAAAAAGAATTCATTCATAAACCAATTTATGATTAGCAATATCAGGTCCATAACTGATGAAGTGGGGCTCAGGGAAGAGAAGTGGTAGGCCAACCATCCATCGGTCAGCAGGGCATGGACTGAGCCTCCTCCATACCAGTCCTCTGTGCTTCCTTCTGAAACAGGAAGACTTTGGGGTTTGTCTCTTGGTTAGAGGAACTCAAGATTGACCACAAGCCTGAGTGGAGTTACGGTGACATTCAAGAAGCTCAGAGGAGCCCTCAGTTCTGCCTGCTTATGCCCTCCTTCCTGCCCATAATCATGTTGGTCACAACAATGTCCACCTCTTGAATTCCATGGCTGCTCAGAGCCAAAAAAATCATTCTGCTCTTCACTTGTCTGGAAGTATTAGTGTGTAGGTGTTCTGTCATTACAGGTGTGTGTGGATGCCATGCTAGGAACCAGTCTCGGGGAGGGCTGTGCAATTATTCCCCTGCACAGTCTAGAAAACTCCTCTAGAAACTGCAGGGTCACCTCCGTCTTGAAGCCCTCCTTCCCCTGCCCAGACAGTGAATCCCAGCTCTTTGCTCCTTAGCGGTACCTTACCCTTCACCTCACTGATAGAGTATTTGTTTGTTTGCAGGTCTGTATTACCTGATGGATTATGAACTTCCTAAGGCAAGGATCCAATACCTAGCATAATTCCAGACGTGTAGCAAGGACTCTATAAACATTTGATGAATGGATGACTGAATATTTGAATGAATAAACTTTATTGAGGATCTTTACCAAATATTTCAGAAGCATTTTTGTTGATACAGAAAGAAGGCCCCAAGAACAAATAAGACAACCTCACCCACCATACAACATATGATGTGAACAATCGTGTGCTTCATAACTAAATCATTTAACCAATCTGTCTTCTAGTAACATAGACATCTATTCCCTGACTTGCCCCACAGTCAAGGGTGGAAGGCATGTGAGTGGTCATTTACTCTGACACGACAATTATTGCTTGAATGTATTCTACAGAATCCCAGAAGAGTGCTAATCTAGGTTCCTGAACTTCTCCCATGTCAGCGATACACCTGCTCTCCTATTCACCCTGCTTCAAAATCAGCAAAACACTATTTTTAAAGAAAGTGTCTTAGGAAACAGAAAGAGAATTGAATTTAAAATTAAAGGTTTAGAGGGGCACCTGGGTGGCTCAGTCAATTAAACATCTGACTCTTGATGTCAGCTCAGGTCTTGATCTCAGAGTCATGAGTTCAAGCCCTGGTTTGGGCTCCACCTTGGGCATGGAGCCTACTTTAAAAAAATAAATAAATAAAAAATTTTAAAAATCAAAAGTTTAGATTTGAAGCTCAGGTTACTCTTAACTGGCTGTTGGGCTTATCTCTTTATTATTCTAAACCTCATTTCCTTATCTTGAAAATAGGAATAACAATAACTGCCATAGTAGGATCACCATGGACTACGTGTGAAAATGAATATATGAAAGTATTTTGGGAACAATGAAACACTATATATTTAAGAGAGGAAAGGAAGTGAGGATGGGAGGTTAGTAGGAAAACAGATATCTATTCTAAATAAAAGAGAATATCTGTCAGAATAAAGGAGAAAAAATCCTTCTCCAAAGAGAGGAAACCACTGGAATCATGGAACGTCGTGTTGCAGGGATCAGGAATGCCTTGCTTATGGTTACGGATGGTTATGAGCTGAGTCAGTGGAAAGAACGGTCCCCAAACTAATCTGATGCCTCCTCTGTCCTGCCTCGGCCCTCCCACCTTTCTGGTCCTGCCTCTAAGTACATGTCCTCTGAGCTGCACAGCTGAGTTTGGATTCTGATTCTGCCACTGATTGAACCCCCAAAAGTACTTCACTTCTCTATCCCTCACTTTCCTCATCTGTGAAATTGGATTAATCATAGGGTCCTCTCTTCCCTCTTACCCAGTTTTGCTTCCACAGTCTATCAGGACAACTTCCTTGGGTTTGCTGTCAACTCCCTTCCCCCTTTCCTCCTCCCCCACTCAGAACTTGCTTTGCAAAACCACAGCCCTAGGAAATCCCAACCCTCCGCACACTCCTTGCTGCCCCCATGCTGCTGAGTGGAGCATGAGAAAAATTCAACACCACACTGACTGCCCTGCTTTAGAAAGAGGACCACGGACCACGGGTGTGCCCATAAAGTTGCCCAACTCTCATGCTCTATTTCCTTAGACCCCTCACTCTCATCCTGCTGGAAACAACGTCACAACATCCCCTCTCCTCAATCTGCCTTTGCCGGCACTCTCAGCTAATGACCTTGCTTTCCACATCTCTGAAAAAATGGACGCAATCAGAAGGGCATGTCCGCGGACTTTCACAAATGTGTCTCTAAACCTGCCAGCATTTTCAAACAAGTACTCTACCTTCTCTCCTGTTACTAAAGATATATTGTCCCTCCTCTATCTAAAGCTATTATGTGTTGAATTGTGCCCTCTAAAAATTTCTATGTTGAAATCTTAACCCCCAGCACCTCAGAACGTGCCCTGATTTAGAAATGTAATTAGTTAAGATGAGGTCATACTGGAGTAGGGTGGGTCCCTAATTCAATACCACTAGAGTCCTCCTAAAAAGGGGAAATTCATTCAGTCGTGCACACAGGAAGAACACCATATGAACAAGAAGGCATGGACGGGGTGATGTGCCTGCAAGCCAAGAAATGACAAAGATTTCCAGCAAACCACTAGGTTGGGAACAGATTCTCCTTCACAGACCCCAGAGGGAACCAACCCTGCCAACACCTTGACCTTGGATTTCTAGCCTCCAAGACTGAGGCCGTGAATTTCCATTGTTTAAGCCACCCAGTTTGTGGTACTTTGTGATGGCAGCCCTAGGAAATTATGACAAAAGCCAGCCCTTCCATGACCTAAAGTGACTGGATTCTTACCCTATTCGGACTACCCAATGGCATTGTTCCAACAGTACTCCCCTTTTTCTCCTATAGCCTTGATCTTCCCCTGCTCTGCTTATTCTCATGTTGGTGGACTCATTGTGTCCAATTCCTCTCCTATTTTCTCTTAAACACACTTAAACGAGGCTTGCCTGCCCTTTACTCCACAGAAAGGGGTTCTTGTCAAGGTCATCAATGCCTTCCACATGGCTAAACCCAAAGGCCAATTCTGGGTCTTGCTCCTCTCTGAGCCACCAGTGACATTTGACACAGGGGATCCTTGCTACCTCCTTGACACTCTCCTTTCCCTTGGCTTCTGGGACAACATACTCCCAGCTTTGTCTTTCCTGTTTGACTGTTCCTTCTCATTCTTCTAGGGGGTTCCTCATCTTCCTGCAGACCCAGGATGTGGGAGACCCCAGGGCCCTGTCCTCCATCCACCCTCTATCTACACATCCTACCTGGGTGAGCTCATCCAAGCTCAAGGTTTTAATTACCACCTATGTGCCAAATAACCCCTGAATTTATATCTCCAGCTGACCTTCTCCCCTGAACTCCAGGCTCACATACCCAACTGCCCACTCCAGTAAACACCACATGTCCCAAAATGACCTCCTGTGCTTCCTCCAAAATCCTGCTCACCAGCATTCTCTATGGCTAAGGGAAACTCTGTTCTTCCAGGTGCTCAGGCTGAAACCTGATATTCATTTTTAATTCCTCCCTTTCTGACCACAGATCCAAGAAGTCCTATTGACTCTATATTTAAAATATATCTAAGCCTTTCTCACCCTCTCTGCTGATCTATCATCATCTCTCACCAAGATTATTGCAGTAGACACCTGACCAGTCTCCCTATTTCTTCGTTGCACCCTACAGTCTATTCTCAACACAGCAGTCAGAGAAATTCTGTAAAACATAAGTCACAGTAAGTCAAATACTCCATGCCTCCCAGTTGGTTAGAGAAAAAGCCAAACCCTTACAGTGGCCCCCTAAGACTTCCATGGCCTCTGCCAACCCTTACATCTCTGGCCTTATCCCTCCCATCCTCCCTGGCACCTTCACTCCAGCCACGGGGCTCCTTGGTTCTAGAGCATCCAGGTTGTTCTCACTGCAGAGTCTTCGCACTGGCTGCTCCCTCTACCTGGAACATTGGTCCTCCAGATAACCACATAGATCCCTTCCTTACTACATCCATCCCCACTCGAATGTCACTTCCAGAGCCTGGGCCAACTGTATAAAACTTATCCCTGCCTTTAAATACTCTCTTTTCCTTCCCTAGGTCCATCACTTCCTAATATACAATGCAATTTACCCGTTCGTTATAGTTATGGTATGTGTTCTGTCTCCTTGTACCAGAATGTAAGCTCTGGAGGGCAGGGATTTATCCATCTGTTCTGTTTATTTATATATGTAGTAAATGCCCAATAAATATTTGTTGAATGAGTAAATGAATGGATGAGTAGAAAGGGTTTAGAAGACTAGTGTATGGCACAAAGAAAGTGCTTAATAATTATTAACCATCATCAGTATTACCTCCTGTTATTCAGATCAGATTTCACAGCTTGCAGATCTAGGAACTTGGCTGGCAGAGTGCCCCCTAAAGGGAAGATGCTGGGCCGGGGGGGTGGGGGGACCGGGCAATGGAGCTTATCCAAGCCTCATTTATTTCCAGTTGACTTGCACGGGCTTTTTTGGTTTTCCCCCAATTGCTCTCTTGTGCCAGCCTTGGATGGATCCCTTGGCCTTACCCTGGCAGGGCCCTGCTGAAATCACAGCTCTGTGCTTCTCAGGAGAACCTCGGGCCCAATTTAGCTAGTGGGAAATAAAAATTAATAACCTCAAAGAATTCCTAGCCTATTTCTGCTCTTCCCTCATTTTCAGGATTTTTCAGTCTTTAAGAGGAAATAGGAGAATTAGACCCAAGCCCAAGAGGTGACAGTACTTAATGCTGGTGAACAAAACACGGGTAGATGCTGCATAGCCTGTCAAGATATCCCAGCCATCAGTAGAGAATACAAATGGGTTTTCATTTGGTTTTGTTTTGATGAAAGGGTTTGCGAGAGAATTGATTTAATGTGGCTTATGTTTTTGCAGGACCACCCTGGCTATAATTTTGAAAAGAGAGTGTAAGGAGTCAGGATTGAAGTACGGTGTGGGGACCAGGCGCCTGGAAGGAGGGGGGCTTTGCAGATGCTCAACGGGACACTCTCGGGGTGCTGAAGATATGTGTGTGAGTTGGGACAGGGGCAGAGACAAGGTTGCATTAAATCAACTGTTTTGTACACACATATGTTTTCCTTAAAGCAGGGCAGACAAAATTTCCTCAACTTTCTCAGAAACAGGAGGGAAGGGTTCATCCTCAGAATCCCCTAATCATTCTTTCCTGCATTCCCTGCTTTTTGGCTCTGCCCACGAAAATGAGTCTCCTGAATAATCTCCACAGAACAGAATAGCCCCAGTCTTGTATTCTTCAATAAAAATGTGGTTTTAGTGATGGGCACCCCTTGCCCCCTTCCTGAGTGAACTCAGACCCTTTACATTAGGGGCTCCCCTCTGCAAGCCCCAGTGTGGATGGAAAGCCCACCCAGTAAGAGCAGTGGGTATTCAAATGACTGAAAGAGTCCTGGAGAGAGGGAAGGGATTATATGTTACATTCCTAAACACTTGGGAGTGAGGTGCCCCGCTTTCTGGTCCAGAGTCTCTGGGCTGTTGAGTTTCTGCTGCTACTCAGTGCTAGCTGTCCACCGACAGCATCTCGCCCAGAGACGAGCCGGGCCCAGAGGAAAGCCTTGCTGGAGATGAAAAGGGGAAGTGGGAGTCCAGGGTCTCCCAGCTCCCCACCACTATTATTAGCATACTTTTTATATGTAACCTGTGTTTGTGGGAATTTAGAACCACGCAAAGCAGTAAGATCACGTGGAAACCTTGAACTGGTTGTATTTGGAATCATCTTGCCTGGGAGGCTCGGGGTACTGTGGGGAACAACAATGTAATGTAAAAGCATGGCTCCTGCCAGTGCCCAGGACGCCGAGAATGGGTTCAGTTACAGCCAGGAGGGACCCTGCACGCGGCCTCCGTGTCAAGGGCACTGCAGTGGCCTTGCTCAGAGGTGTTGTGTTACAGAGTTTTCCAGTGATTCACTGCTTTCCAAATCAAGGTGCCATCAATGTCACCCTCATCCTGTCCATTTGCCTTCTTAAAGGAGAAAATGAAATAGAATTAAAGTTTTGAGCTGGGCATGTTTGTAGCCCTGGGAAGAACCATGCATATCTGGCAAGGGGACGCCACAGACCATGTGCATAGAATCATTAAGAAGGTCTGAGCTGGGCCTGGACCTACCTCTGAGCAGAGGACAGGTGGGATGTGATGAGGGAAGGGGTTGTCTTCTAGGGGTGTCACTGGAATTGGGCCATCACACACCTGTCACCTTTGACACTTGAGGAGAGACATGTGGACCTTCCAAATGCTCCTCAGTGAAAAGAGAAAGACCTTTGCTACTGGGAATGGACACGGCAGAGTGGGAGATGGCAATGGGTCACTCTGACCAAGTAGCAGATTTCCAGGGCAGGGACAGAGCCTCAATCAGGGGCCCAGAGTTTCGGATTACAGTCTTGGGGATGATGGGGCTGTCATCTTTGTGACATGAAAAACTCATTTTCCATCTCTAGGCCTCAGTTTCCTCATCTGTGAAATGGACAAGATGATCCTCACATCCTCTTCAGGTAATGATTCGGTTCAGTCCAATATATCATGAGGGGATCACTCTGACATCAGAGTGGAGGCTGGACTGGAAGAATGTTGCCTGGAGGCCAGGAGATGAGCTACCATTAAATTACCAATACCTTTCATAAGCTCTGTTAAGAAAGGCATGATAATGGTCTGAGCAACTGCTGTTATCAGCTAGGATTTGCTGAGTAACAAGTCATCCTAAAACTTCCCGTCTATTATTTTTCAAAATCTACAGGTCACTTAGAGGTTGCGCTGATTTGACCTGACCTGGCCAATCTTGACTGGGCTAATGCACATGTCTGTGGTTGCTCAGCTGGCAGGTTTGCTGGGGACTCTCCGGTCAGCTCTCTGTCACATGTCTGTCACATCTGTCCAGCAGCTCAGCCCAAGCATGCTCTCATGGCAGGGTCAGAGGTCCAAGTGAGAAATCAGGCATTTTTTTAAAGCCTCTGCTTGCATTGAGTTTGCTACTCTTCCATTTCCCAAAGTAAGTGTCCTGACTGAGCCAAAATTCCATGTGAGAGACACAACCAGAGGGCACAGATACAAGGAAGCATGAAAATTGATGCTCTGCAGAGGTGGGCTAAGGAGAGAGGAGGGAGACAAGAGATACTGGGGAGAAAAGTGGAAGATGGCTTCAAATCAGCTGTGACCTCAACGCATTTCAAAAACTTGGACGAGCAAGGGGGGGTTAGAGTGAAGAAAAGGCTTAGTTTCAGGTTATTTAGAGTTTGTCCTTGAATAGGTCCCACGCCTGAGTGACCAGGAAACAAGATGGAGCAGAGTCAGTAAGGACATTCACGTGGAAGGTTCTAGGCCAGCTGGGGGTGCACAGGTGAAGTGGATGCTGGGGAGTAGAGATTCCTGAAGCAGGAATTCAGAGCTCCCTGCCGCAGATTCTTTTGCTCAAAACTCTCCATAAATATGTCTCATTTTGTACAGCTCAGTATTTTCTTTTTTATTTCCTTTCAATTTTTAAAAATTTTATTCTATTATGTTATGTTAATCACCATACATTACATCATTAGTTTGGTTTTTTTTTTAAGATTTTATTTATTTATTTGACAGAGAAAGAGACACAGCGAGAGAGGGAACACAAGCAGCGGGAGTGGGAGAGGGAGAAGCAGGCTTCCCGCGGAGCAGGGAGCCCGATGCGGGGCTCGATCCCAGGACCCCGGGATCATGACCTGAGCCGAAGGCAGACGCTTAACGACTGAGCCACCCAGGCTCCGCACATCATTAGTTTTTGATGGAGTGTTCCATGATTCATTGTTTACGTATAACACCCAGTGCTGTTCCTTTCAATTTTTAACAGGATTCCTTCCCCATGCCATACTAAATCATTGACACTAAAAAAAATAAATAAATAAAGCAAAAGGTGAGGGTGCAGGGCAGGGGAGGGTATGAAGTGGGGCACCCAGCATTAGTGACGGGGAGGGCAGTGGGAGCGGAGAGACAAACCCTCAAGAGACGTAGAACCCAGGGTGTCCTGGGGTGCTGGGGTGGCAGCAATGTCCCGCCTACATTCTCCACAAGATCTCCCTTCCCTGCCCAAATCTCCATGGGGGATTTTATGGCTTGTTTAAATAATGGAGGTCCCAGTCCCACTAATTTATCTTCCAGGACAGAGAGTATGAGGGAGGACGGAAGACAGGCGTGACCAGCCCCTTTGCAATTTCCCATGGACCGGGGTTGAGGGCCATCAACTTTGTTTGGAGGTAACTCTCCCATATTTGGGACATTTGTGACCCTGAGTTTGTGTTTCCTGTCACAATGGGCCACAAAACAATTCAAACAAAAAGAGTAGGAAGAGTGTAGGGCAGCAGAGCACTACAGAGTCAACAGAAGGTATTCAGATGTATTTTCAGATTTGATTCTCAAACTGTCCTACACTGTTGGCTTCATCGACACAGAGAAGTCAAGTCTGTCTCATCCGTTGTATCCACAGTGCTTGAAGCTGTGAGCGGCACGTAACAGGCGCTCCATGCATATTTTCTGGATAAATAAACCCTATGAAGCAAGAAAGACAAGCCATTATCCCCATTTTATATTTGAAGTCTAGAGTCTTGCCATTCATAAATGGCAGAGCCAGGACCAGACAGAGACTCTCATCCCAAGGTCATTGCTAGTTATTTTGTCCTAAGATGCTTCTAGGTCGTTAGCTTCAGGAAGCAAAGAATCCCAAAGACACAAGTGTGTGGAGCAGCTGTACACAGAAAAGCAGGCAGAATCCTTGGAGTTTTCTAGCACAGAGAAAGCTTTACAAAGAAAGCTCAAGACAGAGATGTGGATGAGTAGCTGGCGAGAAGCTCCAAGTTCTCCTTGTGCAGCAAAGTTACGTTCCCAGCAGGCAGCGCCCGGCTGGGAACATTTGCAGCTCTTCAGCCTCCCCTGGAGCCGAGCATCAGAATGAAGCCTCTCTGGGCAGCCGAAGTGCTCACATGAAAACCCAGGTGCAAACACATCAGAGTTAGAGCTAACTGATCTGTGCATGGTCCACTGTTTAGATATCAGCCATCCTAAGACTCGGAATCCATCATTGCCATTACTTGTTCGCTGGAGGGAAATAACCATCTTAGGAGGAAATAGTCTTACTAGAAATTAAGAAGCTCTAAGAAGAAACTAAGAAGGTGCATAGCTGATCATCGAGAATGACTACACATTAGTTCTTAAGGTCGAGGGGAACCCTGAATGGCTCCTAGGCAAAGGTCTGGGAGCAGTAGAAATAACATGCATATTGTGAGTGTTCTGAAGGAGAGGGTCCGCGGCTTTATTACGATCCTAACAGGGGTCTCTGATTCAAATCCAGCCACATCAGGATCTAGAATAAACTTGTCAACTTCCCAACTGCTCAGCTTTGCTTAAAACCCCAAGAATGGAAGTGTCCTCTGCAAGGCAGTGCATGCTGTTTCCTGTGGTCAATGCCTGCCCCCTCCCCCAGAGTGAGGGGTGAGCAGGTTGTCCCACTGGGACCTGAGCAACACCTCTCCCTCGGTGTGTCCAGCGTGTGGGGTCAGAACCAGAGCTGGAGCATGGGGAATGCTGGAACAGGCTTTGTGTATTTACAGGTAACAAATGCCTAGTTCCCCCAAAGTGAGGAGTTTTAAATGAGAATTTCTGCTCATTTGTCTCAGAAGAGCCTGACAGAAAGGCCAAGCCTCCAGCTGGTAGTATCTATCAGCCTCAAATTCTCCTGGACCCCCGCTTTCCCCCATGAGGTTTCAGTTATGGAGGCAAAGCCCAAGTTTGTGCTAAAAGTGATCCTCTGGTGCCATCTGGTGGTCATGACTTATTAATGCACCTTTTACAACACCGTCTTGCATTGTTCGTATTTCTTAATCTTTTCACAGATTTCAAAACGGAACTCGGTTCAAACTCTCCCCTTTACTTACATGTAAGTTGAGGCTCAGGGATTGCATAGGCCATGCGGTGGGTGGCTTATCAGCGGCAGAGCCGACGTTGAAGCTTAGGCCTTCACATTCTCCCTCCAGAGCACTTTCCCTCCCTGTGCAATGTTAACTTCTCCTACCACTTCGCTCTTCTGGGACAGGAATTTTCCATCTGGGACCAGGGTCTGGGCTGACTGTCCTCCTCTGTGCTCCTGCAGTTCCCTAAGTTTCCCTGTGCAACAGCCTTCTCTACCCAGGTTCTCCTGCTGACTTTTCTGCATCCCTCCCTCAACAAGAGAACTTTGAGAGCAAAGACTTCACGCTCTGCATCCCAGGACCCAGCCTGGAGCCTGGAACAGATGAACAGGTGAGTGAAGTCCCCCGTCACCCAGGCGAGCAGTACAGCATGCTGCACATGTCGCCAGGACCACTGTCTTCCTGTTCCGTGCTGTGGACCCCGTATAGTTCGGGGTCCTGGAGACAGCAAGACATGGCCCCTATCATGCGGTGCTCCAGTCAGAGGGGAGGCCCAGCCAGGTCAATCATGCGTCACAATGCGATGTGGGAAGTCCTAAACACAGGCACCCTAAGGGCAAAGAGAGGACACTGAGGTGAGGCTGTGAAGCTCAAGGTAGTTTCTGAGACTTGAAGGTGAACTCAGGTGAGCTCTGGCGGAGGGCATCTGGCAACAGAAACAGGTGTGAACAAGCAGGTGCATTAAGGGTATGCCTGGAGTACAGAATGCATCTGAGTTGTGGGTGGCAAAGGCAAGCCCAGGAGCTGCACAGGGGCCAGCCCATGAGGGCATTGGCAGCTTCGCCTCCGTTTCCAGCACTGAGACCCCTGCAAAGGATTTTAAGGACAACAGTGTAATGGGGGTTTTACAATGCAGAGTCCCAGGCCCCCCCGCCCAGATTCTGATTCGGTAGGTCTGGGCTCGGCGGTCCCGGGACTTTGCACTTTCAGCAAGAATTAAGCTCTTTGGGTGCTTCTGGTACAAATGGACAAGGGCCACACTGGAGGGAGCCCTGGAGAAGAATGAGAAGAGGCAAGGCACCAAGGACAGAAGGCGACACAGTAAGGGATGGGCTGTGAAAAAGATGCCTTGTGGTGACTGCTGAGCGGGGAGCAATTGGAGGCACCAGGGAATAAGGGAATGTGCCTGTAAGACCACAGGAAAATTGTTTTAAGGAGGAGAGAATTGTCCCCCAAAGCAAACTCACCAGCAAAGTTAAATTAGGTGTGAACAGAAAATGTGTTGACTGGCTTTGGGCAATGAGGAGGTCCTGAATGACTATCCAGTGGGTGGTTTTGTTGGAATAATGGGGACAGCACCAGACAATAGAGGGTCTGGAGTAACTGGAGAAATATGCTGACACTCAGGGGCTCTTCCTCCCTCCAGAAGCCTAGCCGGGAAAGAAAATGGATGGGGAAGGATGTAGGTGCCAGAGAAGAGTTTGGGTGTTCAGGCGGGGAAACTTGACTCTCTCTCTCTGCTATGGAGGTGGAGTGGGTGGAGATCACAGCAGAGGGTCCAGGAGGG
Organism: Neomonachus schauinslandi; assembly: GCF_002201575.2. Classification (NCBI taxonomy): domain Eukaryota; kingdom Metazoa; phylum Chordata; class Mammalia; order Carnivora; family Phocidae; genus Neomonachus; species Neomonachus schauinslandi. The sequence continues at coordinate 78,051,307 of NC_058403.1, forward strand.
AGGGTGGCGGGAGAAGCGAGCATCCTGGAGAGGAGCTGGAGCAGGGGAGAGGTCCAGAGCCTCTCTTGGAGGGGCGGGGAGGTATATGCTCGAAAACGGGTTCACAGGTTGATTCAAGTGTGGTACAAAGAAAAGAAATACCATAAATATATCAACTCACTTGGCCAAAATCTGAGTTGATATATATCTGAGAGAAATAGTGAAGTTCATTAAATAACTTAATGAAGATTCAAAAAGATGTTAAGAGTGAAGAACTAAAACCCAGCTTTAATCTGGCAAACATAAACTCTGCACTTGGTTAAAAATAAGCTTCTGCAAGCGCAGGAAGGTGACTTGGCCTCACAGCAACCAACAATTTAAAAAATTAATTGATGATATTCTCTATTTGACTGAAAAGAATTATGAGGCTTTTAAAAGCTAAGGATCTGAGGTTATCCACTTGAGATCCCAGGACTTAGCAAAATTCTAGCCTGCCAACTGTTACTCCACCCTTTTCTAAAGATGTGAGGGTGAGGAAGAGTGGGTGGTAGGACCGTGGAGACAACTCAGTCTATACTCTGCTTTATAAATGTCTTTTAAAGTAACTCATTTGGGGCGCCTGGGTGGCTCAGACAGTTAAGCGTCTGCCTTCTGCTCAGGTCCTGATCCAGGGTCCTGGGATGGAGCCCTGCTCAGTGGGGAGTCTGCCTCTCCCCCTGCCCCTCCCCACTTGTGCTCTCTCCCCCGCTCTCCCTCTCTCTCTCAAATAAATAAATAAAATCTTAAAAAAATAAAGTGGCTCATTTGCAAACCTTGATATTTTAACCATAATTGGAAGCCAGTTCTTTGTGATCTATCTCAAAACTGATGATGCTGATTTCATCAAACAAACCTCACACATCTCCCTGACCATCTGGGGAGCTTTGCAAGGATCCCCAAGAGCTTCTGGCCTCGAAGAGATACTGTTTGTGTTGATCTTGAGGGTGGGGGCTGTCAATAAAACACAATGAGGTTTGGAAGCCACTAAACTGGGTAGGAAACTTTTGGAGGTATCTGGTTCCTATCCTAAGCTACTAAGAAGACACAGAACATTCTTCCTTGTGTTTCACAAGTATTCAGAACCAATAGATTGTGCCCTTAGTGAGTCTGACAAACTTACATGCTTGAAACTATGGCTAATTCTGGTATACCCATGCCATGGGTTGGTATTACATATAAACGTGTTGGAAGACAGATTAATAAACTCCTTTTCTTTTTCTTTATTTTCTTTATTTACTTATTTGGGAGTGCGGGAAGAGGGAGAAAAATCTTCAAACAGACTCCCCGCTGAGCACAGAGCCAGATGCAGGGCTTGATCCCACAACCCATGAAATCATGACCTGACCCGAAATCAAGAGTCAGATGCTTAACCAAGCAAGCCACCCAGGTGCCCCTAAACTCCTTTTCTTAGAAGAGTTTAGTTTTCTTTATAAATCACTACATATCTATTCTAATATTTTCAAATGGCTACTCATTTATGAGCAGTATATCCATGGGTAATGATGCTACGGATGTTACAGAGGGAGACTGGTCAAGTAGTAAGAGGTGGTTTGGAATGAACTCATCACGCCCAAAGAACACAACTGAACAACTCCTTTATCATCTTTATCATTTACATTTACTCTTATTAACGGACATGTCTCTTTGAGTTATAATTTGTATACCATAAAATTCATCCCTGATAAGTGTACAGTGTGACCATTTTCAGCAAATTTACACAGCTGTGCAACCATCATCATGGTTTAGAATGCTGACACCCAGAAAGTTCCCTCAGGCCTGTGAGTAGCCCGACAGCCTGTGTGCACATCAGATCTGCTTTCCGTCTCTAATGTCTTGCCTTTTCTAGAAACTTCATATAAAGGGAAACACAAAATGTTTAGTCTTTCATGTTTGGCTTCTTTCACTTAGCATAACGTTTGTGAGGATCATTCTTATTCCATGTACACACAGTGTGCTCCTTACATTCCAGTCTATATCCACTTTTTAATTCATACTTTTGTATCATGAGAAGAGTCTAAGTCTATGTATTTTGGCATGTGCATATCTAATTGTTGCCACCACCATTTTAAGTGGTGATCTTTATGGGCTCCTGGGTGGTTTAGTCGGTTAAGCATCTGCCTTTGGCTCAGGTCTTGATCCCAGGGTCCTGGGATCGAGCCCCTCATCAGGCTCCCTGCTCAGCGAGGCATCTACTTCTCCCTCTGCCCTTCCCCTCAGCTTGTGCTCTCTCTCTCTCTCAAATAAATAAAACCTTAAAAAAAACATAAATTGGCAATCTTTCCCCATTGAATGGCTTTGGCATCCTTATTGGAAATTCATTGACCATAAATATATAAGTTTATTTCTGGACTCTTCTGTTCCATTGATTTACATGTCCATCCTTGTAGGAAGGATAAGCATTGATTTGTGAAAACATTGTTTCATTTATATATACTAGGGTTAGTGTATAAAATGTATTTCTTACTGAGGATTGTGGTAAAAATATTTTCTTGAAAATTATTTATTTAAGCAGTGTCAGATAATACTCACAATAAGACCAAAAAAGTGTTCTAGACTAGGCTATTGGCACCTACAAAGATTGTGGAACAGAGTGCAGCTGCACACTTTGCAGAAGGGGAAACTGAGGCCCATGGGGAGGAAGCAACTTAACCACAGTTATGCAAACCTAAGTTCCTTTCCTGGGAGTCCCCATCTTCCTGCTATCCTTCCTGCTCTTCTGTGCGTCGTTGAGGGGCTCCCACCTCTACCCCCTTGCTGAGGTCCTGCTGGCAGAGCCCCCATGGGTGCAGGCTGGGCAGGAGTCCCGGGAGCAGCGACCTGCCAATGCCCCTGTCTCCCCCTCTCTCTTCAGCCTCCCCCTGGAGGTCCACTGAACGCTTTCTGCCTAGACACTGCATTGCCCGGTGGGTCGAGCCCCAGATGACTGCTCCCTGTCCTCTTGCCCCTCCTTTTCCAGGGACTGGGGAGTTGGCTTTTCTTCCAGAATAGAAAAAAGACAGCAGCACCATCGACGTCAAATGGCTCTTACACAATGGCAGCATCTTGCTGAGAATCATGTAAATAACCCCGGGAACATATGGATTGAATTTCCCTCAACTTACCAGGAATGTAATAAGTCAGGGCCGTGGCGGAAGGCGGCCACTCAGCCAGGCGCTCGGAACACTTGAAAGAGTCCTATCTCTTCCCCAGAGACGTCTTACCCTGGAGCTCTCCATCCCTCTCCAGTTCCAGGGATCCTACCCTCAACAAGACACAGGCACTTGGCTCTGTCCCTGGCAGGCTGGGCTCTGTCGTGGTCCCAGCATCCCAGGCAGCTCCTCACCCTCCTCTTTCAGAGGAAGACCATGCCTCCAACCTCACAAGCTGGGCAGAATGTCTGCTCATTGCTTCATTCATTCAGCCATTCATGCACCTAGTGTTTATTGAGCACTGTGTCTGGGTGGTAGGAATATGACAAGGAACAAGAAAACACTGTCCTGCTGCCATGTCTAGTGAAAGAACTTTCCAGCACCCCCAAGTTATCACAGCTTTTGAATAAGGGCAAGTTGCCAGCATTGGTGGTGCTGGGTCAGAGGTTGATAGAGACACAAGGGGCAGATGCAGAATGGGGTGGCTGACCTCCAAGGTCCCTCTCACGGGCGAACGATCTTCCTGAGGTTTGAAGCTCTTGGAACACTGCCCCTGCTTCCTTCCTGCCTCCTGCCCACACGATTCTCTTTCAAAGGCACCTGCAGGACCTTAGCCCCAGAGGTTTTTGTTGGAAGGCGTGAGAGGTCCCTGGAGAAGCAACAGTGGGTCCAGAAAAAGCAGAATGCTCATCTTTCCTGCTGCGAAAACCGCTATCATTCTTATTTCTTTTTATTTTCTGTCTTCTTTGGCCCCTCAGAAGAAATCTGAACACTTTCTCCTGAGTGAGGATGAACTTGAAAAATAAAACGAAAACATATCAACAAACATAAAAGTTCTGGGTAAAATATTCCCATTGGGGAAAACTGCGTGATGGAGACACAGGAACTCTGCATTATTTCTTTGAACTGAATGTAAATCTACAATAACCTCAAAATAAAAGGTTTAATTAAACCTAAAAGTTCTTGACAACTACGCTATGAATATGTAAGGTGTTACCTTTAGGGGAAGCAGAGTGAGGGATGTAATGGAAATCTAGACTGCTTCTCCAGCTTTTCTGTCAATCTGAAATTACTTCAAAATAAAAAGTTTAAAAACAATTTGTAAAAATGCAAGAAACTGTTTATTGATAGGGAGGGGGGCAGAGCACCGGATGGGAAATTACTAGACATTGCCTTTCTTTCTTTCTTTTTTATTTTTTTTAAGACTTTATTTGTCAGAGAGAGAGAGAGAGAGAAAGCGGTAGGCAGAAGGAAAAGGAGCTCCCCACTGAGCAAGGAGCCCAATGTAGGACTCGATCCCAGGACCCTGGGATCATGACCTGAGCCAAAGGCAGACGCTCAATCGACTGAGACACCTAGGCGTCCCTAGATATTGTCTTTCTATGTGACCTTGGGCAGGTCCTTTCTTCTCTCTGGCTCTCAGTTTCCCCACCAATAACATGAAGGTGCCCCATACTGGGCTCTTCTTATACAACATCCTGCCCCAACTATGGTCCAGTTTGTGGGCCCAGGTCTATGTCAGTCTTGCCCCTCTCTTCATTCTTTTCCCGCCCCAGCGGCTCAGATTCCCCAACTGCAATGTAGGGATAAATAACATTTATTTTTTTAACTGTTAAATTAAAGATAAAAGAAAGCAGTAGATGCCAAGTGCCTGACAAGTAGTAAATACTTGATTCCTGCCCCTTTGCCCCTTCCATTCCCCCAGAGCAGAACTCACCGTGAGTTCCTCCACCCTCTACCTCCAGTCCCCATACCTGGCCCCTGCGGCAAGCAGATAGCCTTTAACAAACAACTGTGCTGTTCTCACTGCGCGTAGCAAGAAGCAAGGTGGAACGCACAGGTTCTCAGCTGCCCTAGAACGGTGATTTTCACACTTTGGGTGCATCCGAATGACCTGGGGGAGCTTGTTAAACTACAGATGGCTGGGCTCCCTCTCTGGAGTTCTCCGTCAGTAAGTCTGCTGCAGGACTTCAGAGACTGTGGGACTCCAGCAAGTTCTCAGGTGATACTGCTGCTAACACGAGTTCTTTGCAAACACAGAGGATAGCTACACACCCCATGGTGCAGAGGAAAAGCAGATTTGCCAGGAGGTTGGCCCTAAGGGATGGAGCAAGGGAGTTAAGCCAGGGAGAAAGAAATGCAGGTCTAGGGGAGGGTGACAGCTGGGATGGGCTCTGGGAGATCAGAGCAGGGATCTTTCCTGAGGAAGGCTAGAGAGAGGAGTTGCTCCAGCTTTTCCTTTCCTCCCCCCATTTCCACCCGAAATAAAGCACTGCACCCAGCATCCCTCACTCCAGAGCCAGGTAAGGTCAAACCTCAGGCTGAAGGGCTAACTGCAAAAGCAGAGGGAGGGAAAGACAAGAGGGGAGGAAAATCTCCAAAGCCCAGGACACACAAGCAGAAAGGGAAGAGGAAATTTAGTCAACCCCAGACCGGTTTGTAGGGGGAATATTCCTGGGTGGTTTGGGGAAACTGTGTAAGTAGGAGGTTGCCTGTGGCTGTGTTTGTCAACAACCATGTGCTCTAGTGGCAAGTGAGGGGGATGATGAAGGAGAAGGAGAAGAGGAGGAAGAGGAAAGAGAGGAAGAAGAAAAAGAAAAAAGAAAAAGAAAAAGAAGCATCTAGCTTTTATTAAGGATTTAAGTAAGTGCCCAGCCCTAGGCTAAGCACTGTACACATTTTATCTCCATGAAATAGTCATTACCCCCCTTCACACATAGTAACTATTCCCAGGTTCCTCAGGTACCCACACCAGCTGATGCCTGACTTTAGACCCTGCTCTCTCTACTGTTTTGCTGCCTCATGACCTCCTGGGCTTTGTCAGTCCCTACGATCTGTGTGAATTTGGCCAAATCAATTTTTCTGAGACCCAGTTTCTCTGCCAGTAAAAAAAAAAAGTTGATGGCAAGTACTCTCAAAAGGGTTGAAGCACAGAGAGAACAGCCAGGTAAAACTGCAAAGTGAAATGTTAGTTGTTGTGTGTGTCTCAACCACCCAACTAAAGGTTAATATTAATGACCATGACCTCTGACATGCAGGACGGTAACCACTCGGAGGTCTTATGTTTGGTTCTGGGCACCACTGGGTTAACATTTTCATCCTGTTGTAAGTAAAACCATTACTCACCAGTGTAACTAATGTTTCATCATTACTAATTCCAAAACCAGTACACCATGGAGCCAGAGTTTAAAAAGAATTTAATCGACCAAAACATGCCCAGTAGCAATGACTGTTTTATAAATAATTTCTGCTCCAAATTCTAACTTGGTATAAAAGCTTTTTGTGTATATTTCAATTTTCTAGTGTGAGGTATACAATGTTTTCATTGTATCTCTGTGCAAAACCCTGAATGTTCAGAAAAATAACAACAGCCATAATAGTCCTTCTCATTTTTAACAGTGCCAAATGGTAGGCTGAATGATGACTTCTGTCCCACAGGGAAACAGGCTCAGGCAAAATACATGGGATGCTCAAGTTCTTAGAGCTGTGTCCACCCATCCAAGTAGTGTTGGTATGGACCAGACCTCCTCATTTTGTCCCATGCTACTTCCACAGAATATTTGAGAAAAGAACATGCCACGCCATCCAATACCGACAGCCCATCCGCCCACACAACAAGCTCTTTTTCCATATAAGTGTGGATTAGCCATCCATTGGGAAATGCCCAGTGGATGGTTTCTAACATAGAGTTAGAAGGAGCTTGGTGATTGTGTAAGGATTAACGTAAGGTAATAAAAGTTCTGAGAAGTTGGAACAGCCTAAGGTCACACTGACAGAAGGGGTTAAGAGCTTCCCCCACCATCCTCAGTCCACAGAAATCTGAAGAGGAGGTGTTTACCCCTTCAGTCAGCCCCAGAACCCCTGCTAAGAGAGGCTGCTGAGCCAGGATGCACTCATTCATCCCCATCAAACCCTGATTTCTCAGTGGGCAGCTGTCAAGCACTCAAGGGGACTTCTAGAACATCAGAATGTGAAAACCTATACAGTTATTCTGGAGAGCCCCAAAACTAAATTTTCAAACATGTCATTGAATTAATAGTCCATCTATAGAATTATCAACTGTTGCAGCTGAATGAGATCCTAAATAATGTATTTATTTTTCAAATGGGGGTACTGAAATTCAAAGACCAAATGTGACTTGTTCAAAGCCACATACATTTCATTGTGACAAAGATAGGAATTAGTAACAACTACTCAAATTTAAAACTATACAATAGGCACAGTACTAAGAGAAGTCCATGCAACATACCATATAATGCTTACAACAAATGAGGAATGAAGGGGAAGGGAGGATGGTTCTTCTCCATGGTCAAACATCCAGGCAATGGCAGAGTCTGGATTCACAGTGAGGTCTGTCAGGCTGCCTCTCATAATATTATGATTTATAATAAGAAATACATATTTGGTCTTTGTCCCCGTTTCTGGCACAGAGCTCCCAAGTCCTTTGGAATTTTCCAGGTGATGAACTATAAAAGTGTCTTTTGTTATGTTAATGAGATAACATTTGAATCCCAACTAAGGATGGGGGCTGGTTGCCAGGGGAACCAACTAGATAATTAGAGGGTTGGAACTTTTTTTTGTGGCTTTTATTTTTTTTTATTTTTTAATTTTTCCCATTTGCTGTATATTTATCCGCTAATTTATTAACATATAAAGCATTATTTGTTTCGGGGTACAGGTCTGTGATTCATCAGTCTTACACAATTCACAGCGCTCACCATAGCACATACCCTCCGCAGTGTCCATCACCCAGCCAGCTCATCCATCCCTCCCACCCGCCCCCATCCAGCAACCCTCAGTTTGTTTCCTGAGATTAAGAGTCTCTTATGGTTTTTCTCCCTCTCTGGTTTTGTCTTGTTTCATTTTTCCCTCCCTTCCCCTATCATCCTCTGTCTTATTTCTCAAATTCCACATATGAGTGAGATCATATGATAATTGTCTTTCTCTGATTGACTTACTTTGCTTGGTATAATACCCTTTAGTTCCATCCACGTCATTGCAAATGGCAAGATTTCATTTTTTGATGGCTGCGTAATATTCCATTGTGTGTGTGTGTGTGTGTGTGTGTGTGTGTGTATACCACATCTTCTTTATCCATTCATCTGTTGATGGATATCGAGGCTCTTTCCATAGTTTGGCTATTGTGGACATTGCTGCTATAAACATTGGGGTTCACATGCCCCTTTGGATCACTACATATGTACCTTTGAGGTAAATACCCAGTAGTGCAATTGCTGGGTCGTAGGGTAGCTCTATTTTCAATTTTTGAGGAAACTCCATACTGTTTTCCAGAGTGGCTACACCAGCTTGCATTCCCACCAACAGTGTAGGAGGGGGGTTGGAACTTTTTAAAGATTTATTTATTTATTTGAGAGAGAGAGACAGTGGGGGAGGGGCAGAGGGAGAGAATCCTCAAGCAGACTCCCTGCTGAGTGCAGAGCCCAATGTGGGGCTCAATCCCATGAGATTGAGCCATGACCCGTGAGATCACACCCTGAGCCCAAACCAAGTCAGTTGCTCAACCACCTGAGCCATCCAGGCACCTGAGAGGGTTGGAACATTTAGTCCCACTCTCTGACCTCAGGAAGGGGAGAAGGGCTTAAGGTTGGATCAATTGCCAATGATCAATAATTTAATCAACCATGTCTATGTATTGAAACCTTTATAAAGAATCCAAAAGGATAGGGTTTAGAAAGTTTTCAGGTTGATGAATACATGGAGATTTGGGGGAAATAGTGTGCTTGGAGAGGGCATGAGAATTTCAAGCCCTTTCCCCCTACCTTGTTCTATGTATCTCTTCTACCCAGTTTTTCCTGAGTTATATCGTTTTATAATAAACTGATACCTTAGTAAATAAAACATTTCTCTGAGTTCTGTGAGCCCCTATAGAAAATTAATCAAACTGAAGGAGGGGGTCATGGAAACTTTTGATTTATAGCCAATTGTTCAGAAGCATAAGTAACAACCTAGACAATTGGCACCCTGAGTTGGAGGGGGTTGTTGGAACCTCCGATCTACAGTTGGTTAGACAGGAGCACAAGTGACAACCCAGACTTGTGACTGGCATCTGAATTGGAGGACAGAGGGGAAGTCTTATAGGACTGATTAGAGGTAGATTGTGTCAGAATTGAGTTGAACTGAGTTGCTTGGTGGCATGGGGGAAGCCCCTCCCCCTCCACACTTTGGAATTGGGTACAGGAACCCAAATTACCTCTCAATCTGTGTTCGAGAAGAATCACTGATGGGCATGGTGGAGGATAAATTGGAAATTGAAAGTCTGGAAAAAGAAAAGCCAGTTCAAAGACGCTCACAAATTTCCCAATGATACAGTGAGGGCTTGAACTAGGACAGTGGAAGAGGAATGATGAGGTAGAGCTATCTCAGCATCTGCCCTATCCTCTGGTGAGACTTTGCATGGATGTTAACATGAAGATATGCTACCATCCACAGGAAAACTCCCATAGTGCACAGTATTTGTTCTCGGAAGGAGCTATCAGCTGTGACCAGGTTGGTTAAGGGTATTCATGACCTTTCCCTGAACATCATAGAATGGACTTGCCATACATTTCAGATAGAGCTTTGAGCCAGGGCACAGTGAAACACACCAATAAATGTGGATCAATTTTTTTTTTAATTCCTCAAACCAAGGAGGATGAAAATAACATAAACCCATCAGAGACATTCTTGTGGACATCTTCACCTGGGTCTCCTGGGGTCTTTCTGAAATGTCCAGTCCGATATTATTTCTAATAATATTCATTCTGGCAATCTTTTAATAATTAAACACATGTTTATGGAGTGTGAAGCACTCCTAAATATGTGAAGCATTGCACAAGTTGCCTTGGGGGATACAGCAATAATGTAGTTATAAGTATTTTCTTCAAGGAGCTAGCTGTATAGTAGAAAGTATAGGGATGCCTGGATGGCACAGTCGATTAAGCATCCAGCTCTTGGTTTTGGCTTAGGTCACAATCTCAGGGTAATGAGATAGAGCCCTGTGTCAGGCTCCATGCTTAGCTAAGAATCTGCTTAGGATTGTCTCTCCCTCTCCTGCCCCACCCCCCATTTATGCTTTCTCTCTCTCTCAAATGAATAAATATACCTTTAAAAAAAGGAAGTATAAAATACACATATCAATGACTGAAGCACAAGATGGACAGAGCTACATGACTTCAGAGGGCATGTAGAATGGCTCTGAAAGTTCAAAGAAGACACTTTTAGCTAAAGACAGTGTGAGGCCAGGGACAGTCAGGGAGGCTCCCTGGGACAGATGATAAGAGAGTGATTTAGAGGATATTCATGTACATTCACTCTGTATCTCCCAGATTCTCCAGGAAAACCCAAAGGAGTGGATTGAAATTACTATTATCATATTACTATTATTATCATATTATAGAGGGGAGACTGAGTTACAGTAAGTTTATTTCTCAAGAGTCACACCACCAGAAAAAGTAATAAAGGCAGGACTAAAACCCCAATCTTCTGCTCCCAAACCCACTAACTGGTTTGGCCATGTCTCTGAGGATTTGTGGGAAAGGCTCCTTTATACATCATAAGTCCCCTCCCAACACCCTGAATAGCTGATTTTATAGACCATTTCCCAGGCTCTGGGAATTACTTTGGGCTGGTCTTAACCAACCAGCTGGGTTGTGGAGCTTTGTTGATCATATTTTCTATAAGCATGTCTCTGGGGAGTTGTTCAGATTCACAGGGCTCCGGGAGTTTCCTGTTGAGACCATTGTCCTGGAAAGAATCTGGAATGACTCTTAAATGACTTGATCTTTTCTCAGAAATATAAGCATGAGGCATTTCCAGGAGTAGGTCCTGGCTCATTCACAGGTCTTCTATTTTTCTTGATAGACAATGGAATGTTGTGGTTAAGATTAGAGATTCCAAAGTCACATGAATAATGTCACTTTGCCACTTGACAGGCATATGACATTGGACAACTTACCTAATTTCTCAGAGCTTGAGTCTCCAAATGTGTCTAATGCAAATAATAATAATACTTAAATTAAGGGGTGACATATAGTAAGTGCTTGATATATGTGAACTGTCATTTTAATTGTGCCTCTTTTCACCCACAAAAGAATATAGGCTCTTCCACTTCCAGTGAAAATATCTTTTAAAACCAAAGGCAAAATTGGGACACCTGGGTGGCTGAGTCAGTAGGGCATCCAACTCTTGGTTTTAGCTCAGGTCATGATCCTGGGGTCATGGGATAGAACTTCAGGTAAGCTCTGCACTCAGTGGGGAGTCTACTTGGGATTCTCTCTCTCCCTCTCCCTCTGCCCCTCCCCAGCTACTCTAAATAAATAAATAAAAACAAGGGCAAAATGAAGACTTTTCCAGATATACAAAATTTGAAAGAATTCATCACCCTGCAGATCCACACTAAAAGAAATATTAAAGTAACTCTATCATACAGAACGAAAATAATACCAAATGGAAATAGGGATCTACACAAAGGAATGAGGAGCACTGGAAATGGCTAAGTACATAAAAAAATATGGGTGGGTTTTTCTATTATTTAAATCAATTTAAAATGTAATTATTTTTAAAAAATAAAATAATAAAATAATACTAATGTACTGAGATGTTTATAACATATGTGTAAGGAACATTCCTGACAACAACAGTCTAGTGACATAAAGAGGAAAATGAAAGTATATTATTGTAAGTTTCTTATAATACACATGAATTTGTACATTACTTGAAGGTAAACTGTGATAAGTGAAACCCTAAAGCAGACAGTAAAATAGCAAAACAAAGAATTATAGCTAATAAGCTAATAACAAAAGAGATAAAATTAAGTTAGAGCCTATATACTAATTCTAATATAGATTAATCTAAAAGAAAGGGAAAAAAAAAGAACAGATAGAACAAATAGAATTCCAAGTGATATGATACACACAAACTGAACCATGTCAATAATCACATTAAATGTAAATGATCTAAATATAGATATATATATATATCTTTTCCTGTGTTATATCTTTGTCTTTTTACTTTTAACCTACTTGTATCTTTATGTTTCTTATAAGCAGCATATCATTGTATCTTGCTTTTTTATTTATCTGACAATCTCAGTCTTTTAATTTTGGGTACCTAGCTGTCTCCATGTATGGAATGTGTGACTCTTGATCTCGGGGTCATGAGTTCAAGTCCCATGTTGGGTGTAGAGCTTACTTAAAAAATATAAATAAATAAATAAATAAATAAATAAATGAAAGCAAGCCGGAGTGGCTATATTAATATGAGACAAAGTAGATTTCAGAGCCAAGAATATTACCAGGAATAAAGAAAGTCATAATGGTAAATAAAAGAATTAATTGATAAAGAGGTTATGACAATCCTAGTGTTATATACCTAATAACAGAGCTTTAAAATATGTGAGGCAAAAATTAATGTAACTACAAGAAGAAGTAGAAAAAAATGACCATTGTAGTTAGTGATTACAATACTCCTCCCTGAACGGTTAATAAGAACAAACAGACAAGAAATCAGTAAGGGTATGGAACACTTAAATAACATGATCAGGCAATCTGACATTTAAAGACAACCCTACCCAACCACAGCAGAATACACATTCCTTTCAAGTGCACGTGGAATATTTTCCAAGATAAGCTATATTTAAAACCTATAATAATCTCAATATATTTAAAATGATTCAAGCCATACAAACTAGATTATTTGACCAAAATGGAATTAAATTTGAAATCAGTAACAGAATGATTTCTAGAAAATCATCAAATATTTTGGATAAATAACACATTTCTCTGTAACCAGGATTCAAAAAATAAAATGTTAAATGAATGAAAATAAAAACACAACATAGAGATATTTGTGGGATGCTACTAAAGCAGTACTTAGGGGGAAATTTATAGTACTAATGATAAACCAAAATTAATCTCAAAATAGAATAAAAGAAATACTAAAGGTCAGAGAAGAAATCAAAGAAATATAAACAGAAATATGATGGGGAAAAAAAATCAATGAAACCAAAAGTAGTTTCTTTGAGGAGGCAATAAAATTGACAAATTTCAATATAGACTGATTAGGACAAAAAGAGTAAAAATATAAATTACCAAATTCAGGAATAAGAGAGGTGACATTACCAGAGATTTTACAAATTAAAAGCATAATAAGAGAATACTGTGAACAATGTTATGCCAATGTTTGACAGCATAGACAAAATAGATGCCTGAAAAGCACAAACTACCAAAGTTTACTAAAGATGAAATAGATAATCTGGATAGCCCTATATCTATTAACAAAACTGAATTTGTATTTAAAAATCTTCTCACAAAGGAGAAGGAGGGGGGCAGGCCTCGATCACCTTACTGGTAAATTCCACTAAAGACTTAACGAAGAAATAATATCAATTCCACATAAACTCTTCCAGAAAATTGAAGAAAAGGGAATACTCTTCAACTCACTGTGAGGCCATGTTTTGCTGATGTTGCAAGAAAACCAGACAAAAACGTTACAAGAAATCTTCAGAGTAATATCCCTCATAACCATAGATAGAAAAAATTTTAATAGAATTTTAGCTAATGAATCAAAAAATATGAAAAAAGAATAATGTATCATGACCCAGTGGGGTTTCTCTCAGGAATGCAAAACAGACTTTCTGGAAAAGCCAAGAAAATAAACCAATGAAATTTACCATATTAATAAATGAAAAATGAAAAATCATATGACCATCTCAATAAATGAAAAGTAAAAACAAGTGATAAGGTCCAACTGCCATTCCTGATAGAAATTCACAGCACACTACCAATAGAAGAAACCTTCCTCAGCCTGATAAAGGGGCAATTAAAAAAAAAACCCTACAGTTAACATCTTATTTTATGGTGAAAGACTCGGTATTTCCTCCCTATGATCAAGAGCAAGACATTTATGTTCACACTTCTACTCAATATTATACTTTTGGTTCCAGCCAGTGTAACAAAGCAAGGAAAAGAAATAAAAGGCATCCAGATTAGAAAAGAAGTAAAACTCTCTATTCTCTTGATGATACAATCATCTGTGTAGAAAATCTGATGGAATCTTAATTTTAAATAGCTACTAGAATTAAAATGTCAATTCAGCAAGGTTGCAGGACATAAGATCAATATACAAAATGAATTTTATTCTTATATATTAGCAATAAGCAGTCAGAATAATCATAATCAGATTAATCAGAATAAGCAAAGTCATGTACAATAAAATAAAAATTTATGAAATACTTAGAGACATAAATATGAGAATAGGTAGATAAGAACTATTCACTGAAAACAATAAATCACTATTGTGAAAAATCGAAGAACTATATAAATGAGAAGATATACTGTGTTCATAGATCAGAACACTCAATATTCTTTTTTTAAATTTTTTATTGTTATGTTAATCCCCATACATTACATCATTAGTTTTTGATGTAGTGTTCCATGATTCATTGTTTGTGCATAACACCCAGTGCTCCATGCAGAACGTGCCCTCTTTAATACCCATCACCGGGCTAACCCATCCTCCCACCCTCTCCCCTCTAGAACTCTCAGTTTGTTTTTCAGAGTCCATTGTCTCTCATGGTTCATCTCCCCCTCTGATCTCCCCCCCTTCATTCTTCCCCGCCTGCTATCTTCTTTTTTTTTTTTTCTTAACATATATTGCATTATTTGTTTCAGAGGTACAGATCTGTGATTCAACAGTCTTGCACAATTCACAGCACTCACCATAGCACATACCCTCCCCAGTGTCTATCACCCAGTCACCCAATCCCTCCCACCCCACCCCCCACTCCAGCAACCCTCAGTTTGTTTCCTGAGATTAAGAATTCCTCATATCAGTGAGGTCATATGATACATGTCTTTCTCTGGTTGACTTATTTCGCTCAGCGTAATACCCTCCAGTTCCATCCACATCGTCGCAAATGGCAAGATCTCATTCCTTTTGGTGGCTGCATAATATTCCATTGTATATATATATACCACATCTTCTCTATCCATTCACCTGTCAATGGACATCTTGGCTCTTTCCACAGTTTGGCTATTGTGGACATTGCTGCTATAAACATTGGGGTGCACGTACCCCTTTGGATCACTACATTTGTATCTTTGGGGTAAATACCCAGTAGTGCAATTGCTGGGTCATATGGTAGCTCTATTTTCAACTTTTTGAGGAACCTCCATACTGTTTTCCAGAGTGGTTGCACCAACTTGCATTCCCACAAAGAGTGTAGGAGGGTTCCCCTTTCTCTGCATCCCCACCAACATCTGTCGTTTCCTGACTTGTTAATTTTAGCCATTCTGACTGGTGTGAGGTGGTATCTCATTGAGGTTTTGATTTGGATTCCCCTGATGCTGAGTGATGTTGAGCACTTTTTCATGTGTCTGTTGGCCATTTGGATGTCTTCTTTGGAAAAATGTCTGTTCATGTCTTCTGCCCATTTCTTGATTGGATTCTTTGTTCTTTGGGTGTTGAGTTTGATAAGTTCTTTATAGATTTTGGATACTAGCCCTTTATCTGATATGTTATTTGCAAATATCTTCTCCCATTCTGTCGGTTGTCTTTTGGTTTTGTTGACTGTTTCTTTTGCTGTGCAAAAGCTTTTTATCTTGATGAAGTCCCAATAGTTCATTTTTGCCCTTGCTTCCCTTGCCTTTGGCGATGTTTCTAGGAAGAAGTTGCTGTGGCTGTAGAACACTCAATATTCTTAAGATATCAATTCTCCTCAAATTCATTTATAGATACAACACAATCCCAGTCAAAATCCCAGCAAGGTTTCTGGTAGAAATTCACAAGCTCTTTATAAAACAACTTTGAAAAATAACAAGGTTAGAGAGTTAATACTACATGATTTCAAGTCTTTTTCTAAAGCTACAGTAATTAAGACAATGTGGTATTGGCATGAAGATCAACAAATAGAGGAATGGAACAGAATTGAGAGCAGAAATAGATGCACACATACAGGACAACTGACAAAGATGCAAAGATAAATCAGTGGAGAAAGAATAGTCCTTTTAACAAAACATGCTAGAACAATTGGATATCTAAATGTAAAAAAAATTTAACTTCAATCCATGTCTCATGCCACATATAACAATCAGTTGAATGTGGGTCATAGACCTAAAAACTCTAGGAGAAAACACAGGGGAAGAATCATTGTGACTGATGGACTGAATGTTTGTGCCCCACCCCCAAATTCACATTGAAGCCCTAACCCTTAATGTGATGGTACTTGGACAGGCGGCCTTTGGGAGGTAATTAGGATTGGATGAGATCATGAGGGTAGGACCCTCATAATGGGATCAGTGCCCTTATAAGAAAAGACACCAGAAATCTTGCTTCCCTTCTCTTTCCCCCCACGTAAGGACATAGCAAGAAAGTAGTAACAAGCCATAGCAAGCCAGGAGGAGGGCCCTCACCAGGAACCAAATCTGCTGCCACCTTGATTTTGGACTTGCCAGCCTCTGGAATTATGAAAAATAAATGTGTATTATTTAAGCCACCCAGTATATGGGCTTTAGTGTGCCAGCACTTAGGTTAAGCAAAGATTTCCTTGATATGATACCAAAAGCATGATCCAGAGGGAAAAAGATTTATAAATTATACTTTATCAAAATTAAAAGCTTTTTTCAGCAAGACATTAAGATATTGAAAAGACAAGGCACAGACTAGGGGAAAATATTTACAAATCATGTATCTGATAATGGACTTATGTATATAATGGGCTCAGTACATATAAAGAACTCAATAATCAGAAAACAAATAATATGATTGAAAAAAACAGGCAAAAGTTTTGAACAGACACCTTACCAAAGTAAATAGGTATATAGATAACAAACAAATAAAGATGCTCAAAATCATTATTATGGAAATGCAAATTAAAACCCAGTGAGATACCCCTAAAAATATATGAAAATGGTTAAAATTAAAAAGGTCGACCTTACCAAGTTGTGGCAAGTATGTGGCACAACTAGAATGTTCACTTTGGAAAACTGTCAAGGTCTTAAAACATTAGACTTATACCTTCCATATAACCCAGCCATTCCACTCCTAGAAATGTACCCAAGAGAAATGAAAGCATGTTTCTAAACAAACACATGTATGTGAATGCTCACAGCATGTTTACTTTTAATAGTTAAAACCTGGAAACAAACCATATGTCCATTAATGAATGAATGGGTAAACAAACTATGGCTTATCAACTAATGATACATGCAACATGGGTGAATCTCAGAATTACACTGAGTGAAAGAAGCCAGGCAAGTATGAGTACATCGTGTACAATTTCATTTGCATAAAATTGTGGAAAACGTAAACTCCTATGTACTGACAGAAAGCAGCTCAGTTTTTCCTTAGGGAGCAGGGGCAAAGTGGAGGGGCAAGGAGAGATTACAAAGGGACACAAGGAACTTTTGGGGGTGATGGAAATGTTCATTATCTTGATTATAGTGATGGTTTCAGAGGCGCATACATATGTCAAAGCCTATCAGACTGTACACATTAAATTTGTGTAGTTTATTGGATGTCAATTATACCTCAATAAAGCTGTCTTAAAAATAAAATAAACTGGGGCACCTGGGTGGCTCAGTCGGTTAAGTGTCTGACTCATGATTTCGGCTCAGGTCATAATCTCAGGGTGGTGAGATTGAGCCCTGCTTCAGGCTCTGTGCTCAGCATAGAGTCCACTTGGGATTCTATCCCTCTCCCTCTACCCCTCTCTCACCTCTCTCTCTCTCTTAAAAAAAAAAGCTACTGAGAAAATAGGAGTATGAACATGTGAAAGACAATTATTTATTGAACAATGAATAAAAAATCATAGACTCTAAAAAAATCATAAATTCTAAGGTTGGAAGAGTGCTTGGAGATCATTCTAGATGAATCCCATCCAGATGAGGTGAATCTCATCTGCTTTCGCAGATGAGAACAAATACTGAAACTCAGAAGGAAAGAGAAACATATCCAAAGTTGCACAGATAACTGGTATTCGGTGATAATGCTCTTCCCATTAAGCCATCTTGTGGTAGAGAAATTGCAAGGAGCAAGAGACTTTACAAATGTTTTATTACGAAAATTGTCATGAATACCCCAAATTAAAGAAAACCACATAAAGAATGGAAATAGAGACTTTAAAGGTTAAGTCCTTACCTCTACTATTGCCTCACTATTTATCACCCTAATTTTCTGTTTCCTCATCTCTAAAATGGGGCTAACAATAACTAACTTGTGAAGATCAAATAAGAGAATGCATGTAATGCCCGGCACATAGCGCAAGCTCAACAAATGGTCAGTATCCTTTCCTTACTTGTTGTGTAGAATCCCTCTACCACTGGTTTTCCCACTTCACATTTTGCTGTTTCTGTAGCTCTTGCTCTTCCTTCAGACTGTTGAAATCCTGCTCATTTTTTAGTCCATCTTGAAGACCACTTTCTACATATACCTTTCATGATCCTTCTACCCCTATTTTCCATGGATACTAGTAATTATTACTATAGGTTGTGTCCCCATAAAGGGACAGTCGTTTTGCAGGTGGTTTAAAGATATTACCAAAGAGGGGCACCTGGGTGGCTCAGTCATTAGGCATCTGCCTTCGGCTCAGGTCATGATCCCAGGGTCCTGGGATCGAGCCCCGCATCGGGCTCCCTGGTCTGCGGGAAGCCTGCTTCTCCCTCTCCCACTCCCCCTGCTTGTGTTCCCTCTCTCGCTGTGTCTCTCTCTGTCAAATAAATTTTAAAAAAACTTAAAAAAAATTAAAAAATAAAAAGATATTACCAAGGAGCTTTTAATCACTGATCCTATAAATACCCAGGTATATGAACATTTTTATTTGAATACACAATTTTCTCTGGAGGTTAATAGCCTTCCTTATATTCTCAAAGGTATTCATATTTGAAAGGACTTTAAGAATAACTGTGTCCTTGACGGGCACCTGGGTGGTTCAGTTGGTTTAAGCGTCAACTCTGGATTTTGCCTCAGGTCATGATCTCAGGGTCATGAGATCGAATCCCGAGTGGGGCCCCACACTCAGCAGAGAGTCTGCTGAATATTCTCTCTCTTTCTCTCCCTCTGCCCTGACCCTTGCATGACACACACTCTCTCTCTCCCCTCTCTCTCAAATAAATAAATAAATCTTGAAGAAGAAGAAGAAGAAGGAGGAGGAGGAGGAGGAGAAGGAGAAGAAGAACTATGTCTTCGAAACAGTATGTAAGGAAAGTGTTATCATTATTTCCACTTATGGGGACAAAATCCAAAACAACTCAGGCCCAAAGAGCTATCATGGCTTACCCAAATACTCCTACTGTGCTAACAATGCAGTGGTGAGCATCATGTGTTAGGTGCTCAACACTCAGGGTCTACTGGCTTGTCTTCAGAAGAGTCACCCTTTTTCTCGGTCAGATATGGTGAAGAAAAAAGAAGGTCCACACAGCTTTGTGCCCCTTCCATGTGGGCTGGGGCTGAAAATATTTTGAGGCCCAACGTTTTAAAATAATTGCCTGAGAGAGAGCCAGTTTTCCTGAGATTTTGTTTTGTTTTGTTTTGTTTTGTGAAGAAGTGTTTTTGTTTTTAAAGTCCTACTTTTAAGAAAGCTGTTGTCATTCAGGTCTGCTGTGTTGTGACAACTGAAGTGTTTAAATTTGCCCTGTGGTTTGGCCGGTGAATGCAGCCAGCCGCAAGGCCCATGTGCTCCGCATGAGCCTGAGCTTTGGCCAAGCTGCGCTCTGGGCTGGGTCTAGCTGGGAGGTCTTTCCAGCTCTTTTCCAAACTGCTTTCATTTCATTACATTTTCCTGAGCCTGGGAGTGGCAGGAGAATTGGGGGGCCTGGCTACTTAGGTATTGTTAGCTCCTGGTTTATCTTCCATGTCCCATATGCTCACCAAACACACATTTTCTAAAACACTGTCTGATCGTGTCAGTCTTCGTGAGGAAATCCTTTTTGTCTTCCTGATGCATAAAGATTCAGTGTCAGTCCTCAACCCTTTCAAGATCCTGGATCAGTGGTGATTTTACCACAGCTGGCCTGGCAGGCAGGGCTCGTGATCCTGTGGGCCCTGACGACCTTCCTCCCCTCTTCCCTGTCCCAGTAAGTGGCCCCAGCACCCCCTGAAGTCAGCATTCTGGGACTTATCTTTGCTTTCTCCCCTCCCTCATTCCTCACTCTCAATTTAGGGCAAGATTCAGGCTCTTCTTGTTATAAAACACAGTTTGCCTTCGTCCACTTGGCTCCATGCTGATCCATCCAAGCATTCTCTCTCCTAATCAGGGCTGCTTTATGACTTCTGTGTGTTCTAGGTACTTTTGCCTTTATGAGCTCCTTCATCCATCTAAAAAATAAATAAAAATTATATTTTAGCACTGCATTGGTATAAAGACAAATATAAGCCAGGCTAAGTTTATTATTGTATATTTGTGGGGTTTTTTTTGTTGTTTTTTTTTTAATTAAAACATTTTCATGGGCCCCGGGCTCTGGCCCACACTGCCAAATGGATGAATGAGTCCTGGTCCTAACTACCAGGACAGCCTACTACCTGGTCTCTCTGCCTCCCCTCCTCCAAATTCATTTTCCTCACAATACCCAGAGGGATTTTTTTATCACTATAAATTGGATCATGCCACTCCCCTGCCTAAGCACCCCTGACCAGGCACTAAAGTCTTTGTATTATTTTTTTTTTTAAAGATTTTTATTTATTTATTTGAGTGAGAGAGAGCACGAGTGGTGGGGGAGGGCAGAGGAAGAAGCAAACTCCCGTTGAGCAGTGAGTCCAGTGCCCGGTGCGGGGCTCCATTGGGATCATGACCTGAGCCAAAGGCAGATGCTTAACCAGTTGAGCCACCCAGGCACCCCTAAAGGCTCTGCATTATTATAAATAGGAACGAAGCCTCTCTTGAACACTTCCTTCACACAAGTAACTGGTTATGTTTGATCTATCTCCTTCCACACTTACTTCTATGACATATGGAAAATACATACAAAATGTCTATGATATGTACAAAATATGTATTATTTGGTGAACCTATTGTTTTTTCACTCAATAGATGGTATCCTAACATATGTATCATTTTTCAACCTTCCCTTTTCACTCAGTGATAAGTCTCGGAGATAAATCCCTGTTGCTATACATAGATTTTTCCCATTTTCTCTTACTGGGGCTCCACATTCCATAGAATGACTACATTACATTTAGTCACTATTTGACTGAGGCCCACTTTTCACCTTGACAACCAATGCTACAAGGAACAGGCTTGCCCATGTGAGCGTTTCTCTAAGACAGATATCTTGAAGTAAGATTCTCAATTTGTAAGATTTGCACATTTTTATTTTACTAATAGCCCCGGCTTGCCCTCCCAGTGGCCAGGCCCCTGTCCATTTCTATAAGCATTGTGTCAGTGGACCCATTTCCCACTTTCACCAACACTAACTGTCTCCAACATCTTCCATTCTTTCTGAAAGGGCCTGCACATGATAAGCTCTCAGAGCCTGAGTGTGTCTTTATTTCAGCTGAGTGACATAATCCTCTGGCTAGTGTAGAATGACAGGCTTAAAAGTATTTTTCTTTTGCACATTAAGATATTTTTTATTTCCCTCTTGTTTCCAGGTGGTTGGCAGAAAATCTGGATATTAATCTAGTTTTCGTTCCTTCTCTGGTAATTTTTAAAATTTTAACTTTATCCTTGATATGCTGAAATTTCACTACATGGAATCTATATATAATTTTATGCATATATCCCATGTGAGGACTGGAAGATCTTTTCAGTCTGAGAATTTATGGTTTTCTCGATTCTGGGAAAACTGAGACCAATATTTCTTCCAAATTTCTTCCTTTCCCTCTCTTTATTCTATTTTTAATGAAAATTCTACTAGACGCATGTAGGATCTTCTGAATCTATGCTCCCTTTATTCTTTCATACTTCTGATCTCTTTATCTGGGGAAATTCCTCAGCTTGATTTTTCAGATCATTAATTAATTCATTTGTGACCATTCAGCTATCATACTAATGATTGCATTTTAATTTCAATAATTATACTTAACATAATTACATTTAGTAAATGCAAAAGTATTGTTTTAATTTCACTAATTATCCAATGGCTTCTTTTTGTATTTCAATTTGTTCTTATTTCAGATCTTCCTCTTCTTCTTGTTTCATAGATGATACACCCTCTTTTAGCTCCCTGGAGATAGGTTATTTTAAAATCCTGTTCTTATGTTTCTGTTAACTCTATTTCCTTACATGAAATTCTCTTATTGAATTTATTATCCCTTTTCCAGACACAATCTTAAAAAAAAATATTTGTTGATCCTTGTTTGGCAACCTTTCTGTGGTGGCAGTTTCTATTTCTTTCCAAGTGACTTCATGCTACAGTCTTGTCAGCTTCCAGCTTCCCCATGGGATCTTGATGGCTTCCCACATGGTCAGGATGGGTTCCCACAGGATGCATTCTCTGTCAGGATGATTTCCTCAGCTCACCGCTACAACCTCTCATCTACAGACCTCCTTGTACAGGCCTTCCTATTTTCTCAACTACAGATAATTCCTTGTCTTGATTTTAAGTGCAGCTGTTCCTTTATTTATCTCATTTCTAGTCTTTCTTATTATTTTTATGGATTGGGTCCAGAAATGGGGAATTTCCATGTGTCTTGAAGTCCAGGAAATATAGTCCATCATTTTGAATCACCAACCCTTTATTAGCTAACTTGCACCCATTCTGTTTAGCTGCCATAGCACCATGACTTTGCTGACCACTTTGTATAAATTAGCCCTTCTATTGGTCTCTCCCAAAGAATTCTGCCCTCTTCCTACATAGTACTCATCACAATTTGTAATTATAAATTCAGTTGTGTGTTTACCTAGCTTGATGCCTTTTTAAAGATTATTTGAACATCTATATATTCAAAAAGCACTATTGATCCCAAGGTACAGAGAATATTATTCAGGCCTTGAATTATTATAGTGAAAGAGGGACATAAGTAGACATAGGGACATAATCTGACACATGCAATAATTTAAAACACGTGTAAGGAACAAAGGTAATATTTACTTCTCTGTTGGGTGATCAGAGAAGATTTTCCAGAAAAATGACATTTAAGCAAGATTTCAAAGGATAAATTAGAGGAAGTTCTACAAGCAAATGAGAAAGGGAATAGCACTAGAGACCAAGAGAACCAACTATGTAAGTGCATGCAGGAATGAAAGAGCATGATGAAATCTGGAATAAACAACTAGTTTGGTACCAGTTCTAGACATTAAAGTGTGTGTGCCTAAGCGTGGGGAAGAATACAGAAGTGAAAGAGCAATCCCATTTAAGAGTATCGTGTCGGGATAGGCCAGATTATCTACAGAAACAAACAATGCCAAAAGCTCAGTGCCTTCATACAACAGTTTTTTTCTCACCCATGCCAAGTGTGCTGTGGGCCCAGCTGACTTTCCAAGGCAGCTGCCCTCCACATGTTGGCTCAATACTGCATGCTACTTCAATCTCATGGCACCTCATGTCAACATGAGGCTTCAGGGTTCAAATGCTATTTTAAGACATTTTTATTTTACTCTTTAAGCAAAGGAGGGCCTTTAGGAAACAAAGGGAGAGAATGAATAAGACTTATATTTTTGTAAGAATGGTACTATAGACAGAAAAACCAATTAGGAGGTTGTTGATATAATCTTCCAGTAATACAGGAGCAGTGGGGAATGGAAGCTGTGCATGATGTTGGATTTGGAAGATACTTACATGTAAACAATGGAACTTACTGATTGATGGCATATGAGGAGAAAGGAAAAATATAAATCAAGGATGACACTCAAATATCTGGCTTGAGTTTCTGAGCTGTTGGTGGTTCATGGACGTAGTTGGTGCAGGAAAATGAGCAAGTTGGGAATGGAAAGATAGCAACCTCTGTCCAATGGACACTTCAAATGGAGGTGGGAATAGACATTTGATTGGTGAGTGAGGAACTGTGAGGAGACATGTAGGATAAAGAAATAGATTTGTAAGTAATCAGTATACAACACCATTTAAACTGTGGTGGTAGAATGCATGAGAAATATTCAGGAAGAATGGTTAACACTGAGCTTCTGAACTTCACAGCCTCAGAAAGACCATCAGGCCCCAGAAATTATATACTAAGTTTTAAGAATATGTGCATATTTAAATTTTTTTCTGAAGAAAGTCCATCCACAAAGGTTTATTAAGGTCCTACTATGTGCAAGTCAAAGGCATTGGCCTGGTACTGGAAATAGAGCACTAAACAAAAAATAAAAAAAAACATTTGTCCACTTTGAGATTGTGTTATTCTAATGGGATGGGAAGTGAGCAACAAACAAATAAATAATTAAAAATAAATGGTATCTTAGCTGCTGGTTAGTGCCGTGAAAAAAAAAAAACTGAAACCGGATATAGGGATTGTGAGTGTGGGTAAGAATAGAAGTAGTAGAATAGAGTGGTCAGGAAGGACCTCACTGAGAAAGTGACACTTTTAGAAAGAGTTGAAGGAGCTGAAGGAGTGGACTGTGTGGCTTTATTGGGGGTATTCCAGACAAAGGATCTAGCTTCCATTAGATTCTCAATGATTCACTAGAAAGATAAAGAATGATTCCTCTGAAGCAAGAAGAGAGCTGAGAAAGCAGGTAGAGAAAGAATAGTCTGCAAAGGAGTGCTGGTGATTGGTTGTGGGATTCAGAAAAGATGTAAAGGCAAGAGGATCTGATAGACTTAAAATGGGGTGGTGTCAAAGGACTGGATGTCTTGATGAGATTGAAGTCTAGGGTTATTGGAGTCTATAGGGTTATTGAAGGAGTAAAAGACCTAAAAAGATAGGAGATGGTGGTTAGAGAATGGGTGTTATGAGATGCAGCTTTCAGAGGTGGATGTGGCTATGGGTATCATAGATGGCTAGGGTAAAGTGGAAGAAGTCATCACTGAAGATGAGGAGCTCAAAGGATGAGAGCCTAGTGTCCCTCAGGACATCAGGAGGAACTGGGAAGGAAAGGTAAGCAATGGAGCCACATGCCTAAGTTCCTAAAGAAAGGAATATAGGATAGGACCAAGAGGTTGGAAGGTGGCAGTAACAGGGATGAGTAGAGTTTGCCAGAGTGATAGAAGGGTAGGGGAATTTGGAAAGAGGGTGGAAAAGTAATAGTCATGAAATAGCAGTAGGAAGTTAGGGAAGTAAGGACCCTGACTCCTCCATGATCTGAGTCCACCCCCTCACCCCACGGTCTTACCCCAACTGTCCATTTGCTTCTTATGGCCTAACCAATGCTGTCCTGTGGTTGGTTCTGCTTGGTCCATGTGGCCTTAGCATCTGGGGAACCTCTGGGAGAGGGGAGACATAATATGAGTGAATAGCAACTATAGTTGATATAAAATGGATTTAGGTGAGCAAAGGTAAGGGAGGTATGGAAGGTGTGTTAGTTTCCTAGGACTGCCATAACAAAATACCACAGACTGGGTCACCTACACAGCCGAAATTTATTTTCGCACAGTCCTGGAGCCTAGAAGTCTAAGATCAAAGTGTTGGCAGGTTTGGGTTCTTTTGAGACCTCTCTCCTTGGCTCGTAGATGGCTATATTATTGTGTCCTCATGTGGTTGTCCCTCTGTCTGTGTCATCTGTGTCCTAATCCCTAATATCTCAGAATATGATTACAAGGGCCTTCAAAAGGTAATTAAATTTAAAAAGGTGCTGTTTAGGTGGGCCTTAATCCAATATGACTGGAGTCCCTATAAGAAGAGGAGATTAGGACATCAACATATGAATTTGGGAAGGACACAATTCAACCCAAACAGATGGTATATGTCTCAAGTACTTAAGAACCCCAGGATCATTCCTTACACATTACACCTCCTCCTGCAAGATTACCTTGAGGAGAAATAACCAAACAGAAAACCAGGTACCCTGTGTTACCAGCTAGGCTAGTACCTGGTTCCACAGACTGGGGCTCTCCTGTAAAGCTGGGCTCGATGACAGGGCTTCCTTTGGTCAGAAGTTTTAAAAAAGCATGCCCACCTTCTGTCAGAGCTTAAATCCTAATATCCTCCCCCTTATCACCCTTTGGCCAGATACATGGTGAAAGAAGAGCAAAGAGAGAGCCAGAAGACCTAAAGAAGGCTAGTTCCCAGTTGTTTTTTTGACTGAATGAAATAAGGCAGAAAGCAAGAGAAGCTGATGTGTATGGCCAGTTGATTCACTTCCAATGCTCACTAATAAACTTAGACTCTGTCCTAAAGAATAAGGAAGAATGTGGGAATCAGGGTAGCTTGAGACGTGGGAAAAGGGGAGAGGAATCCTCTCTTATCCAGAGACCAAAGTAGATTCTAGAAGCGATGAGCCTACTGGCAGCTGAGGAAGCATGAAGATTTTGATCTTCAAGAGAGGTCAAAACACCTCAGCATACCTCTTTGTTCAACAAAATTGTGTGGTGGAGAGCCAGCTGTGTTGGCCAGCCAAAGGTCTTTTGGGGCTTTCAGAAAAACCAGCCAGTTTCTTTTCAAAGTACTCAGTCTCAAATAGAGTGGCCTACAACCTAACAGAAAAGAACATGGGAGTAGGGAACTCTGATTCATGGTCTCAGCCCACCATCTAGTTTCAATGTGACCCTGGGCAATACATTTCTCTTCTCTAGGACTCAATTACCTCATCTCAATATTATTATTAATCATATATGTAAAATATAGGTAATAATGCATGGCCTTTGTCGGTTGTTTTCAGGATGAAACATTCTTCTTGGAAACAAGGCTTTACAGGAAGCTGGGGCAGAATGTGACCTCCATCCCCAGCATCCCGACTCATAGGCTATTCCACGGCGCTGGGCTATTTCTACCGTGTCCACCACAAGGCTTCCAATATTTAGTCACTTGCCTTTATAATTTTTTTGTATGCATGAATACCATCTATATTATTATTATTATTTGTTTCATATTTGTGTTTATTTTTTAAATTTTATTTTATTATGTTATTTTAGTCACCATATATCACATCATTAGTTTTTGATGTAGTGTTCCATTATTCATTGCTTGCGTATAACACCCGGTGTTCCATGCAATACATGCCCTCCTTAATACCCATCAGCGGGCTAGCCCATCCCCCCACCCCCCTCCCCTCTAAAACCCTCAGTTTGTTTCTCAGAGTGCATAGTCTCTCATGGTTCATCTCCCCCTCCAATTTCCTCCCCTCCATTTTTCCCTCCTACTCTCTTCTTTTTTTTTTTCTTTAACATATAACGTATTATTTGTTTCAGAGGTACAAGTCTGATCTACTCTGGATTTGTTTCTTGTTTTTTTGACTGAAATCCATATATTTGAAAGTATGCTGCTACTCTAAACATAAAAATAAATATAATGAATAAAAATTGTTAAATCCTAGCAGAATAATATTGTCTCTGCAAGACTGAATTTGAGACCTGCCTTTCCTTGTTAAAAGGGAAATGAATATCAACGGCATATTGGCATCACCTTGAGATTTTCTTCTCAATAATATCCGGAATGAAAGAGAAATGAAAAAGTCAGGACTTTCTTGGCATATGGTGGTGACAGATATTGAAGGTTGACTCATGCAATTTCCATTTCTAATCCCTGTCTTCCTTGCTGTCTGGCTCTGCTCTATAAGCTGTAAAAGTAAGAACCAAACTTACCAGTCTCCTTTGCAGTTAGTGGTGGCCACGTGACTCAGCTCTGGTCTGTGAGACGTAAGGAGAAGTCTCCCAGTCCCCTTTTCCTCTTTCTCCTTTTTTTCTGTTTTGAATGTGGACATGACATCTGGAGTTACAGCAGCCTTTTTGTGACCATGAGGTGGCAGGCATGAGGATGAAAGCCCATATCCTAAGGCTGGCAGAGCAGAAAGAAAGAAAACAATGTCAATCAGCTGCCCCAGACCTATGTACCTCCTCACTTCTTGCTATGTGAGGAAAATAAGTTCTATTTGTGCATTAGTCAAGGTTTCTCTAACTATGCACCAAACAGAATATTAACTGACCCAGTGTTTTTTAATTCCATGTATGTGGCACCTGAAATCAGCCTGATGCCCCTGGTGGCATGTGTTTCATGCTTTTCGAGAACCTTGTATAAGAGAGCTTATTAGTCTGTTAGGACTGCCATGGCGAAGTTCCACAGACTGGGTAGCTTAAACAGCAGAAATGTATTTTCTTATAGTTTTGGAGACTAGCACTTCAAAATCAAGGTGTTGGCAGGTGTTTTAAAGTTCAAAATCAGGGGGCCTGGGTGGCTCAGTCGTTAGGCGTCTGCCTTCAGCTCAGGTCATGATCCCAGGGTCCTGGGATGGAGCCCCACGTCAGACTCCCTGCTCCGCGGGAGGCCTGCTTCTCCCTCTCCCGCTCCCCCTGCTTGTGTTCCCTCTCTCGCTGTCTCTCTCTCTGTCAAATAATAAATAAATAAAACCTTGAAAAATAAATAAATAAATAAAGTTCAAGGTCAAGGTATTCTTTTGAGGCATCTCTCCTTGGCTTGCAGATAGCCACTATCTCACTGTGTCCTCCCATGGTCTTTTCCTCTGTGTTGTCTGTATCCTAATCTCTTATTATAAGGACACCAATTACATCAAATCAGGGTCCACCCTAATGGCCCCATTTTAGCTTAATCACCTCTCAAAGACCCTATCTCCAAATCGTCACATTCTGAGGTACTGGGGGTTAGGGCTTCAACATATGAATTTTGGAAGGACACAATTCAGCCCATAACAGAACCAAATAGTTTATTTTTTTAGTAGAAATTATTTTTTCCTTCCCTGCAATCTTTTAGACACAAGATAGCATGGCTCATGGATGTTCAAAGTCCACAGGCAGGGTCATGAGCCTGCAGATGAGGGGAAAGAGTCCTGGATCGGGGGTCAGGAGGCCTGGGCTCTACACATCAATTGTCCTCTTGCTGGCATAGTCTCTCTGAACCTCCGTGTCTTCATCTGTAAAAATATATGAATATTACATGTAATAATGTATATGGAAGTATCTGACACATGCTAAGGATATTTCATCAAACCTAAAATGCCGCCAATTATAAAATGCACCATTATGTTCTGTGCGCCCAAATTGGCAAAATCGTGCCATGAGAGCTTTTAAAATTAGAGATTCAGGAGCCCCACCCCAAATTTGCTGAATTTGAATTTTCTGGGATGAAGTTTAGGGATTGGTATTTTTTAAATCCCCTGTACTATTCTGATAATGTGATACCCAGGCTCCAAATCAATGGCTCTCAGCATAGTCAATGTGTTGTAGAACCCAAAATTTAATTCTAAGGTGCCATCTTTGGGGCTATTTATCAGTTTCTTAGATATTCTATAGGAAGCCTGGATTTCTGGCTTTGCCAACAAAATCCCATGCCCAGATACTTTACATTTCCTAACACATTCATGGGATTCCAGAAAGTCTCAGCTCAGGAGTTGCATATAATAAATACTTCGGTAGAACATGTAAACCAAGCCCGGTTCTAGTGGTAGGAATTCTGTAACATGCACTCTCTTAGTACTATGTTCCTGACCCTGTCCCTGACTATAACCTGGGGGTGTTGGGTCCCCATCTGTCGTTCTACATTTTATGATTCTAAGTGACATATTGTTAGTTCATTGTGTGCTTATTTTAACTTTTCTGTCAAACTTCTAAAAAACTAGTTGAATCTTCTTAATAGTTATTCTCCTGAATACCTACGATGGAATCCTGAGCCACATCATGCTGCTATGATAAAGCAAGTATCAAGATGAGAGGGATGCTCTGGGCTCCACTCTTTTCGCAGGTCATGAGAGTAATCCACATGACTGCCTTCACTGCAATATCATTCCCCAGTTCTCACACCAACATTTATATGTGCTCCCTCAACGGGGTCCAATCCCCTCATTGTACAGCAGAGCAGGTGGATGCCCCTTCTCCCCCTCCCTCCAACCAAGAAAGTAGATGACTTGCCCAAGGTCACATACAAGTCAGCCTACTGACACTGAGCCTACTTCCAAACCAATGTCCCTTGCATTCCTCTTACTTCCCATGATCTATTAATGATACTTCAGAGAGTCTTTATCAAAAGGTCAGGACAATATCACCAATGTCTTCTAGTCCAATGGGAAACTGCCCTGCATCTCACCCAGATCATTCACTGAGCCGTATAGTTCCTGTTTTCATGCAGATTCCATCTGAGCCTTGGCTAACTCCCAGGGAAGCACATATCAGATCTGCTGTATATTGGCAGAACTTTGGCTTAGAACGTATTTCAAATGTCTCCCATTGAACATTGGCAGCCTTGAAAAAATATGGCCAGGAAATTATTCTGGGAAGCTCAATTGCTCTATGACACTTTACAAGGAGAAACTGATGGCTTTCGCTCCCAAGCTCTTCCCTCTGTGCCCAGAACAAATGACTGCATATTCCTGTATGTGCCCTAAATTAGGAGAGGGCCAGCTCCGCTGCCTCATGAATAGAGGGGGTGTCTGTAACGGGCAGAGCCCTCTGCACAGCACACTGTGCTTTGAGCCAAGTTCTTTCTCCTTCAGTTTTGAAACGCTTGGGTATTCCAAGAGAAATGCAGTCCATGTGTTTCTGATTCATTACACTTAAATCATTAAAATGTTGTTTTGTGAGTTATTTGATGTCTGAGGAGTCTGTGAAGCTTCTTAATGGGACTTTTAAATGGCTTTGTTTTTTTTTGCTCTGCCTGAAACAGAAAGCAACACTTTGCTAAAACAGTGCCTGAGTTCAAACATATTCTCTCATCTCATATATTTGCACCCACATTCTCGACCACAGCCTCTCACTAATGCCAGGCCTGGCAAGACTGACATTCGAAAGTGTTAAGATAGAGAAACTGGAGAGAAAATGGAGCGGGGAGAATTCCAGCGAGATTCAAAGAAGTGTTCCCCCAAATGTGCCAAAGCAGCAGTATCAGAGCGTGGAGAGGACATGCGTTTGCTACCTTGGTCAGACTGGGGGGTGGCTCTCTGGGGTACACTGTTGGACAGCTAACACAGCACTTCGGAAGGCACAATCTCCTTGAAGCCTCATAGCGACCCGCATTTCCCAGATGTGAAGCAGGACCAGAGATGCTAAGTATTGGACCCAAAGTGCACAGCTGGCTTGGACAGAGGGGAAAGATTACAGCTAAAAGCTCACTCTGAGACTAATGCTCTTTTCAGAATGCCTCAAGTTGAGTTTCTCCATGAATGTCGTATTTGAAATACCAAAGGCACTAGAATATATTAGGGAAAAGCAGTAAGATATAGTGGGTAAGATCTCAGATTCTTCCCTTATCACTTTCTACGTTACTTAACCTCTCTGGGCAGTTTCCTTGTCTGTAAAATGGGGATAATCCTAGTACCCAACTATACAAGATATAAAGATGATTGAAGGGAATTAACACATTACTGGAAGAGTCCCGGCAGTAAGGAGTGAAAAAGAGCTGGATAATCTTGGCAAGGTGTAGAAATTCTCTGAGCCTCAGTTTTCTCATTTGTAAAGTGAGTACAACAGTGTGACCCCTACAGGTTTGTGGGAGCGCTTGAGAGGATGCTTATGCTTAGCACTGTGCCTACCACAGAAAAGGTTTTCCGTAAAATCTATTTTTCACACCCAGACATTTCTCTCCCTGTTCAGTATCGGTTGTCATTTTTGTGGGGGGGGGAGAAACTGTCTTATTATTCAGCTCAGCTTAGATCTGGTGCTGCATTTCTCCACAATCTCAAGGTGTAGACGTGTATACAGACCTAGGTCTTTCTCTACCCAAGGGGTGCAGGCTTTCCTGCCGTGATGGACCCTCACTGGGCTGAATTGGTCGCACACTCTGAGTTGGTAAACAGAGCAAGTATTGCTTTTAAGCAAAGAAGAACCACTAGGCAACTGCAGGACTTGGGGCTCCCTCACATTCCTGGCCAACAGCTCTGTTCACAGGAAGATCTGTCGCTGTTTTCAGGCTAACTGAGGCTTTGGGATTTGGACCTTTTTTCTTTCCTAGTATAGATGTTAGAATTGCCTTCTTAGTTGGTTGTTTCTGTTTCACTGGTGTCTTTTTGCCAGTGTCCTGAAGAAGAGCAGAAAACTATAGCCATCTGGCAAGGGAGACTAAAGAGAGATCAGACTTTGTCCCTCTCCACCCTCCACACACACACACACACACACACACACACACACACACACACTCAGTACAGTCACACACACGTTCACTCACACACTCACTCATACACACTCACATTCACACAAACTCACTCATATACATTCACACACTCATACACATTCACACACACATACTCACACAAACACATTTTCTCTCTCTCTCTTTCTCTCTCTCTCTCTCTCACACACACACACACACAGATACAAATACCTTTTTGAGCCTCTCAGTTTTCTCTCAAGAGCTGGAGCCAGCCACACAGGATAAAGGAAGGAACTGGAGATCTTTTCAGGAAGAAGACAGATTCTGTTCTGTCAGGTTCCTATGAGTGTGTGTAAAAGCGAGTCAGAGGAGAGAGAGAGGGAGAGAGAGGAGGGAGAGAGAGAGGGAGAGAGAAGAGGGAGGGAGGGAGAGAGAGAGAGAGGAAGAGGCAGAGGGAGAGAGGGGGAGAGAGGATCTGTTGCAGGCAGGGGAAGGCGTGACCTGAATGAAGAATGCCAGCCAATTCCAGAGACACACAGGGACCTCAGAACAAAGATAAGGCATCGCTGACACCACACGGGGGACAAGCTCACGGGAAAGTCAGGCCGAGGGGACTGAAGCCAGGCAGCCAGGAGCACCCCAGGCAGGAAAATGAGGTGAGTGCCAGAGCAGGAGTGGACATGGGGGGGCCCTTTCGGGAACCAGGTGTCAAGTAGCCCGGGAAGGTTTGCCCTGGTCTCCAGGCAGACTCACCTGTGTGTCCTGTGGCTGTTGCAGGGGGGGTTCTCATCAATCCCTGGGGCTTTGAGAAGGGCGATGTGGGCTGGGCGCTGCCCTGGGACTGCGGAGACACGCAGCTCGAAGCGGGAGACTTTGTGCAAATCCTGCCCGACGCTGCCCAGGCTCAGTTTCTCCCTCTGCCAGCATAGGGGGCTGTCCGCTGGCAAATGTGACTTTCCTCCTGTTGCCCACGAGGCTGATTTTTTCTTTTCCTCCTCTGCAAAGAGCATTGGTTTATCTCTTCCGACACTCTGTGAGTTAGATATGTGTTTGTGTGTTTATTTCTTCTGACCGGAAAAGAAGCCAGCTTCCCACAGCTCAGCTCTGCGGTTTCTTAAACCTTCAGAAGTTTGCCAGTTAAAACCTCAATTTAGAAAACGAAAAACCTGTCCCCATTTTACAGTTCCCTATAAATTTCTGCATTTCTCACTGAAATCAGAGGCAGCTGGTGGCATGAATCAGGCTATGAATTGTACCAAATGACTCTTAAAGGGATACCACAAATTTAAAAAAAAAAAAAAAAAAAGGAGCCTCTGGTGTTCTAAATCCAGGACTTTCAATTCTAATTGTTTTTAAACTCCTCAACATTTCCTATTCCTCAGCCTATACTTAGAGCTACTTGATCCTTCTTACCAGGCATTCCTTCTAAGTTTTCCTCTGCAAGTCTCAAAACGCAACCACTATAATTATTTTTACTATTTATAAGTGTTAATGCTGTTAATAATACCCAGAGAAAGGAAGGTAAAAGAAAAACACCCTGCAGATGTGTTGAGTCCCTCAGCACCTCTTTTCTCACTGATTTTCTTCTCAATTGGAAAAGGGTTTCTATTTGTTTCTCTTCTGCAAAGTCACCTAGCAACTTTTCTGGGTCTGGGGCCAATGGGGGGCTTCAGACTCTGTTAACTCTTTGAGCTCATATTACCTGTGGTTCAGAGAAATAATCAAGTCTCTAAGGTGAATTTGATCTGTTCTTTTAAAATCCATTGTAACATTAAGCCTGCCATCTAACTTCATTTTCCTTTCTCCTGAAAGAGATAGGATTTATGTCCATCTACATGGAGTGACAATTCAGTTGATCTGTGGAGAGCAGAATCCTACCCTACCACCCCATGCCCCAGCCATACCAACATACAGACTAACAGCCCTGTATCTTTGTGTTCACTCACCCCTTAGCGCAGAACAGCTCTCCCCCCTTATTTTCCACCTAAAGGCCCCCATTGTTCAAGCCACAGCTCAAACATCATCTCCTCTTGCCTGGCCAACATCCCCAGAATGAGCATCCTCTCCTTTGTGCTATCCCTGTTCTTGGGAGCTACGTCTCTCTTCGTCTTCATAATATTTTGCTATTCAAATGTCTATCTCCTTTTCCAAGACCGAATGCTCCTTAAGTATAGGATCTATGTCTCTCTCTCTTTTTTTTAAGATTTTATTTATTTGACACAGAGAGAGAGACAGCGAGAGAGGGAGTGGGAGAGGGAGAAGCAGGCTTCCCGCTGAGCAGGAAGCCCAGTGCGGGGCTCGATCCCAGGACCCTGGGATCATGACCTGAGCCAAAGGCAGACGCCTAACGACTCAGCCACCCAGGTGCCCCAAGGATCTATGTCTTGTTCACCTTAGTATGCCTAGCACCTAGCATAATGTCTGTTTCCTATCAGGCATTCAATAAATATTAGCTGAATAGAATTCAGCTGACCAGCAACAGATCAGTGGAGATGTGCTCCACTAGAAGTCTCCAAAGGGTCTCCCTCATAGGGACACAGCACTTCAGAGTTTGTAAAGCACTTTTATAGGCCTCTCTCATCAGGTCTTTAGATTTTAGATGAAGTAAGGATTTATGGAGAAGTGAGGATAAAAGCAGTTAAGCAACTTGCCCAAAGCCACACGGATGATCTTGAAAAGGCTCTCACTCAAACTTGACTCTTTGGACTCCGAGTCCAGGATTTTTTCTACTACATTCCACCAGACTCTCAACCAAGTGTATTATCCTATACCAATAGCTCTCAATTCTAGTGGTACATTAGGATCATCTGTGATTCTTTCAAAAGTGCCAATGACTGGACCTCACTCCAGACCAATTAAACTAGAATTTGTTGGAGAGGGGCTTTGTTATTAGTATCTTTTTAAAAAACTTTCTACATAAAGCCATGAGTTTTTAAATTATTTTTCACAGGATTAATTGCTTTGGCCAAATGCCTAGACATGATATGGGCATGGACCCAGCGGCTCCCTCTGTTAGCTTTTGTTATTCTCTTCTTCTGTTGAAGCTAATTCGCCATATGGTGTTGGGCATGACATGTCACTACTTGGGGTATCCTTTTCATCATCTGTCAAATAAGGGCCTTGTCCAAGGGATCTACACAGTGGCTTTCAACTCTCACAAACAGTCTTGGTGTAGTGTAGGTTGAAGTGAGGGGAGGCAAGGAAGAGGATACAAAGTACTACTCCTTCCACAGTCATTGACACACGGGGGCATTTTGTGCACTCCCCAGAGCCTGCTCCTGCAGGGGGCCTATCCAGTCCCAGCTTTATATATTGGTTGACATGTCAAGCAAATGTAGTGAAATGTTTTGATTAGCTTGAGAATAGGTAGCAGGTGTCAGGAATTCACAGCTGGGGCCTGGTGTATAGGAAGCAAGAAACATCCAGAAAGTGTGATGGGAAACAAAAGCCGTCACTTACATTCTTCGACTGGCAGCTCCTAAAGCAAGCAAGCATATGCTCAGGCCCATTATGGGCAAGGAGATATTTGTTTCATATGTTTGAAACTGTTTGGTGATGTACACAAAATAGAACAGAAAGCTTCTTCCCACACTGGCCCGTTACCTACCACATGTGGGCCTTTGGGGCTGAATGGGGGCTGTCGGCAGCCAGCCATGGACAGGACCAGCATTAGGGGCTCAGAGTCTCCTCCATGTGGTCTGGAAAAAGCAGGCATGGAGAAAGTTGACCTTTCAGCCTTGCATAATCTGGGTGTCAATGTTGCAGTGAAGTCCAGCTTGGGGACCAAAGTTCTTTCCTAACCTCTGCTTTTCGGGAAGCAGCATGATGGAGTAATTATAGCTAATGTTTGCTGAGGGCTGGGCGGTTAACAAAGCACTTTCCAATCCTCCTTTACTCTGATAGCAGCCCTATGGCGAGTCATTATTATCACCCCTTACTGGACGAGGACACTGAGACCTTACGTGGCTTCCCCAAGTTGGGTCAGATAAATATAGTCAAAGGCTGGACCTGAAACTAGCTCTTCTGACCCAAGGCTAGGACTCTCCCCTCCCCAGGCAGAACTGAACCAGAACTCCCAGCCCTGGTAACATCCGTACCTTTCCTCGCTCAAAATTAGGGCTGCGTGGGCCCTGAAAGATCAGGTTTCTAGACTCTGCTTTCCTGGAGTTCGCTGGAGAGCTTGGACCTTTGCCTTCCCTTCTCTCTGCCTTGGAGGCCCTCCCTCCAAGATTGGTTTTAAAGAAATATTGACCCTGGCAATTGGATTAAAACATTTTGTTTCCTCAGTTGAAACCTCACATGTTACTATTGTAGGGACATTGGAAAAAAATTTAAAAGACTTTATTATTTTCTTTTTATTAAAACAGTACAAGGTCCTTCTTGACAAATATGAACATCACATATACACAAAAATTAAACTTAAAACATTCATACTCCCACTTGAGAGATAACCACTGTTAATACACTGGTGATATCCTTCTAGGCCTTTTCGCACTTACCTATTTACCTTTCATGTAAATACCATATGAGACAGCTAGATAATTTATCTTTACAGTTATCTTGTTGTGTTACATATTCAAAAATTCATGTGTATGCATATTTATACATGTAAGCATCTGTGTGCTGGGGAAGGAGGGTTAGGGAGAAACAACTTTCTGATTAGCAAAGTGTAACCATTACAGTAGTCCCTGCTTATCCAGGGAGGATAGGTTCCAAGACCCTCAGAGGACCCCTGAAACCACAGATAGCAGGGAGCCCTATAGACACAATGTATTTCCTATACATACATACCTATGATCAAGTTTAATTTATTAATTAGACACAGTAAGAGATTAACAATAGTAACTAATAATAAAATAGAACAACTGTAACAATGTACTGCAATAAAATTATGTGAATGGAATCTCTTTCAAAACATCTTTTTTTAAAACATTTTTAAATTTAAATACAATTAATTAACATATAATGTGTTATTGATTTCAGAGGTACAAGCCTGTGATTCATCAGTCTTATATAATACCCAGTGCTCATTACATCACATGCCCTCCTTAATGTCCATCACCCAGTTAGCCCATCCCTCCACCCCCCTCCCCTCCAGCAACCCTCAGTTTGTTTCCTATGATTAAGAGTCTCTTATGGTTTATCTTCCTCTCTGGTTTTGTCTTATTTTAGTTTTTCCTCTCTTCCCCTGTGATCCTGTTTTGTTTCTTAAATTCCACATATCAGGGAGATCACATGATAATTGTCTTTCTCTGATTGACTTATTTCACTTAGCATAATACCCTCTAGTTCTACCCACGTCATTGCAAATGGCAAGATTTCATTTTTGATGGCTGCATAATATCCCATTGTATATATATACCACATCTTCTTTATCCATTCATCCGTCGATGGACATCTGGGCTCTTTCCATAGTTTGACTATTGTGGACATTGCTGCTATAAACACTGGGGTGCAGGTGCCCCTTCAGATCACTACATATGTATCTTTAGGGTAAATACCCAGTAGTGCAATTGCTGGGTCATAGAGTAGCTCTATTTTCAACTTTCTGAGGAAACTCCATACTGTTTTCCAGAGTGGCTGCACCAGCTTGCATTCCCACAAACAGTGTAGGAGGGTTCTCCTTTTTCCGCATCCTCGCCAACGTCTGTCGTTTCTTGACTTGTTAATTTTAGCCATTCTGACTGGTGTGAGGTGGTATCTCATTGTGGTTTTGATTTGTATTTCCCTGATGCCAAGTGATGTTGAGCACTTTTTCATGTGTCTGTTGGCCATTTGGATGTCTTCTTTGGAGAAATGTCTGTTCGTGTCTTCTGCCCATTTCTTTTTTTTTTTTTTTTAAGATTTTATTTATTTATTTGCTAGAGAGAGAGAGGGTGGGAGAGAGCGAGTGAGTGAGAGTACAAGCAGGAGGAGTTGTAGGCAGAGGGAGAAGCAGGCTCCCTGCTGAGCAAGGAGCCCAATGTGGGACTCGATCCCAGGACCCTGGGATCATGACCTGAGCCAAAGGCAGCTGGTTAACCAACTGAGCCACCCAGACAGCCCTTCTGCCCATTTCTTGATTGGATTATTTGTTCTTTGGGTGTTGAGCTTGATAAGTTCTTTATAGATTTTGGATACTATCCCTGTATCTGATATGTCATTTGCAACTATCTTCTCCCATTCTCTCGGTTGTCTTTTGATTTTATCAACTGTTTCCTTTCCTGTGCAAAAGCTTTTTATCTTGATGAAGTCTCAATAGTTCATTTTTGCCTTTGTTTCCCTTGCTTTTGGAGATGCGTCTAGCAGGAAGTTGCCGTGGCCGAGGTCAGAGAGGTTTCTGCCTACGTTCTCCTCTAGGATTGTGATGGATTCCTGTCTCACATTTAGGTCTTTCATCCATTTTGATTCTATTTTTGTGTGTGGTATAAGGAAATGGCCCAGTTTCATTCTTCTGCATGTGGCTGTCCAATTTTTCCAACACCATTTGTTGAAGAGACTGTCTTTTTTCCATTGGACATTCTTTCCTGCTTTGTCGAAGATTAATTGACCATAGAGTTGAGGGTCCATTTCTGGGCTCTCTATTCTGTTTCACTGATCTATGTGTCTGTTTGTGTGCCAGTACCATACTGTCTTGATGATGACAGCTTTGTAATAGAGCTGGAAGTCCGGAATTGTGATGCCACCAGCTTTGCTTTTCTTTTTCAACATTCCTCTGGCTATGCGGGGTCTTTTCTGGTTCCATACAAATTTTAGGATTATTTGTTCCAGTTCTGTGAAAAAAGTGGATGGTATTTTGATAGGGATTGCACTGAATGTGTAGATCGCTCTAGGTAGCATGGACATTTTAACAATATTTTTTCTTCCAATCCATGAGCATGGAATGTTTTTCCATTTCTTTGTGTCTTCCTCAATTTCTTTCATGGGTGTTCTATAGTTTATTGAGTACAGATCCTTTGCCTCTTTGGTTAGGTTTATTCCTAGGTATATTATGGTTTTAGGGTGCAATTGTAAATGAGATTGACTCCTTAATTTCTCTTTCTTCTGTCTCATTGTTAGTGTATAGGAATGCAACTGATTTCTGTGTGTTGATTTTATCTTTCAAAATATCTTAATTGTATTGCACTCACCCTTCTCCTGATGATACTGAGATGATAAAATGCCTATGTGATGAGATGAAGCAAGGGGAGTGATGTAAGCACTATGACATAGCATGAGGCTATTACTGACCTTTGGACAATATGTCAGAAGGAGGATCATCTTGCTTCTGGACCAAGGCTGACCATGGATAACTGAAACCACAGAGAGGAAACTGTGGATAAGGGGGAGCTACTGTAATCTGAGGATGCTGGTCTAATTTCCCAGCATGGGCTTAGGCTATATAAAGCTCTGGCACCACTTTCATTCATTCATTCATTCATTCATTCATTCATTCATTCATCTATTCATTTTATTCATTCACCATCTATTAATACCAGGCTGTATACTAGGTCCTTTATATACATCATCTCTAATGCTCATGTGAGTCCTATAATTAGAAATTATAATCCCCATTTGACATACGAGGAAACTGGGCCCCAGAGAGGCTATTATCCAAGATTTCTCAGTCAGTAAGTAGAAGAATGGGGATTTGAACCCAAATACATCTAACTTCGGGGGCTGTGTTTAAAGCAGTGTTGTGTGAGAGATGCAGAATGCAAGCACGTACAGGGAGCTGTGGAATCTGGAGGTGTACAGGATACTCCATAGCCCAGGAAGCTTTGAGCTGGATGGTGAAGGATAAATAAGGCAAGCAGATGAAGAATAGGTAGGCTATGTGCAAGGGGACCAAGGCATGCACAGGCATGGCATACTTTCAGAATGACATACCAAGGCATAGCTGGCACTGAGATGAGGCTGGACAGGCAGACCAGCACTAGATCAAAAAAGGCTCATCTGCCATCCTGGGAGCAGATGCTTTATCCTGCAGGCACAGTGAAACAGCTTGGTCACATGTGTGTTTTAGAAAATCAACTTCGGCAGAAAAGTGCTGAGTGGTATAAAGTGGGGGACAGGGAGATTACTTAGGATGCAATAGCAATAGGCCAGATAAGAATGTTTAAATTAATAGACTGGAGAGAAGTAGATGGATTTCCAAAACATAGGAAGTGGAATCAATAGGACTTGCGGAAGAAGTCGATGAGCCAGGTTTGGGGTGTTTGAGTTCAAGGTCACTGGGTCTTGCAGGGGGAGCAATCTATTAGATGCCCAATGTGGTGCATATTGTTCATTAGGGTTCTGACTAGCCTTGGACATTCTGACTCGTTATTGCGCCACTTTGGGTGTGTTCCATTAAGTTTTATTGAGTTTTCCTTGCCCCTTCCTTATGCAATTCTTTTAACAGTCCATTATCTCTGATGCCTACAGCTGGAAATAAATTGTAGTTTTCTCATCCTTTTATAAGAATACTTACCAAGAGGGGAAAAAAACTCGTTTTGCTTATTTTTTCTTAATTAAAAACTTTGCATATCTTGACTGATTTTGTTAAATCTGTTTAAGGTAATGCAAGATCCCATCATTGAGTATAAGTCTCATCCCGGTATTACCATGTCACTATTACTTACTTTTTACAAAACTGAACCAAGAGTTTGATTCTTAAATGAAGCCGAGTTGAATAAAGGACATCAACTTTTTTTTTAAAGATTTTATTTATTTATTTGAGAGAGAGGGCACAGGCAGGGGGAGCAGCAGGAAGAGAGAGAAGCAGGCTCCCGCTGAGCAGAGAGCCCGATGCAGGGCTCGATCCCAGGACCCTGAGATCATGACCCGAGCTGAAAAAAGATGCTTAACTGACTGAACCACCCAGGTGTCCTTGAAAGGACATCAACTTTTACCTAATTATGAAATTTACATTCTCAACAGTAAAATAATAAGTGTCAGAGTCCCAAATAGGGGACTGTCTAGGAGACTTGAATATTTATTAAATCTTCAGAAGAGCACAGTTGGAAGAAACCATAGAAATCATGGAGTCACCATCTCCCTGTAGAATAGACTGGATAAGCAAGGCCCCAGGTGGGGAAGAGTAAGCACAGCAGGTCAGTGGCAGAGGTGTGTCAAGAGCTTGGTCTCCTAGCTGCTTAGTTAAGGGGTGAGGACCTGTGTCCATGAATGTAAGTAGATCCATTCATGTCTTTCAGGTGGCTCCTTCTCTGTCATGCTCTGTGCCTCTCCTTGTTGAAAGCTTCGGCCCATACCGTGGAGCTTAACAATATGTTTGGCCAGATTCAGTCACCTGGCTATCCAGACTCCTATCCAAGTGATTCAGAGGTGACTTGGAATATCACTGTCCCAGAGGGATTTCGGATCAAGCTTTACTTCATGCACTTCAACTTGGAATCCTCCTACCTTTGTGAATATGACTATGTGAAGGTGAGACCCTTGGTTTTCCCTAACTGAGCCAGGTTCTCTACTGGAGAATCTGCTAGGAGTTAGAGAAGCCTAGATGAATTAGATACTGTGCTTACCCTCCCAAGGTAGCAGTCCAGTGAGGAAGACACACAAATTTACAACATGATGAATGAAGGTTGGGGGTGGTATGCTAGGTGCAGGCTCAGTGATAAACCTAGAAAGGACCACAAGAGAAACTGAGGCTGGCAATGTATAACTCAGCCAAACATAACCTCCCTTTATTCTTTCTGTTCTCAAAGTCCTTAAAGTTTCCACTAACATCTGTTCCAGGGTCACTTTTACAAGCAGAAAGAAAAGGGCAGAGACCCCAGAGTAAGCATAACTAGACTGAAGCACAGCCATAATTATGTGCAAAGCTGAGGCATTAGAAAGCATTGCCCACTTCCCTAAGTAATGATCAAGCATTGGGGAAGGGTTGGGTATGCAGTAGTAGACAGTAGCAGGTGAAATCAGAGGGTTGGATTAGGGTGAGATTCTGAAGGGTCTTGAATGGGGTGCTAAGGAGTTTGGATTTTCTCTGCAAAGGGTGTGGACAAGGTGGGGGGTCACCATCAGAGGTGGATGTAAAAATCATGTAGAAGAGGAGCAGGAAATGATTACAACATCGAAGCAATATTCCCTGGAATTTAGAGAGAACCCACAAACAATGCCATGGATGGGAAGCTGTTCTTTGAAAGTGGGGCTGAGAAAGTTTGGAGTGCTTCTGAGAGATCAAGTTACTAAGGCTGTATCTGGCTCAAAAAGATGTGGAGGCCTAAGAACCTACTTTCTAAGCTCTCTCTGGCTTTCTGGAAAAGTTCTCATCAAATGACTCTAGAGTAGGTTTTGTATATTTTTAGTATTAATGTGGTCTCTGTTCTCCGCAGTCGGTAATTCAGTAAGAGTTAACCTTGTATTACCCAGAATGTTTGATCAACAGCAAAGTAGTGAGTTTACAATGTAGTTTTATACTTATAATCTCATTCCATCTTTAAAACAATCCTATAAGGCAGGTACTACTACTGTCCTCCTTCATAGGCAAAGGAACAAACCCAAGAAGGTGAAGCTACAGCTAGTAAGCAGTGAGTCAATTTCCAAACCCATGTCTTCTGACTTTCAATCCCATGCTCTTTTGGCTACACCAAACTGCTCTCAAGTTGCTCTCCACGGAGCTCCAGGATACTGCAGGGGCTTATAAGACTACTGCTGGGGGGAGAAGGGGGGCGGATAAGCGGGGCTATGAACCCCCACCCTGCTTAACCTCATTTTAAATGTTGGGTATTGCTTATTTTATATGTTGGGTCTGCATCAAATATCTCATTTACAACAAGGTTCCTGTGACTAAAAACTTTCCCAAATTGATGCTCTTTGACAGAGTTTCTTAGCTTCAACACTCTTGATATTTTGAGCCAGATAATTCTTTGCTGAGGAAAGCTGTTTTGAGAATTGTAGGATTTTTAGCAGCATCCCTGGCTTCTACTCACTAGATACCAATATCACTCTCCCACCAGTCGTGACAACCAAAAATGTCTCTAGAGGTTGCCCATATCCCCAGAGGGACAAAATCTCCTAATCTGAGAACCACCGTTCAGTGGGATGCTGCCCTTCTGTGAATGTCCTGGGCTGAGGACTGCGAGAATTTAAAGATACAAAAGATCTGGTCCCTTACAAAGAGAGATGAGCCTAGCAAAGTAGCCATTGCATAAGATGGAAAAGAGTAAGGACACAAAAAGACTGATGGATACAGAATGAGGAAGGTGGGGTGGGCTGGTTGCTCTGGGAGATGATGTGGGCTGGCCATCTAGACTGATATATAGTGTCCATGAATTCATTAAAAATGGAGCCAACTTTTCAGAGTCACAAGGATCCAGCAAGGAGACTTGTGTTCAAGACTACATATTCATCATCATAAAGTGAAATTTCTGACAAACATGTTAGTTATGTCTACCAGGATATAATCTAGCCTCTGCCAGAGCCAGACTCCAGGAGAAGATGCATTATGGGTAGGAACCATTAGGTTAGCTGACTCCTCCAGCCCATCCCCCCAACTAATGCTGGTCATAAAACTGTGGCATTCTCAAATATTTGGATTAGAAAGTGGACTTAACCAGAAGGAAAATGACCAAACATTGGCTTAATACGACAGTAAGTTCCAAGATTTAAACAAGGCTAGATGTGAACTTCCTAACTGCTTTCTTCTCTATTTTCAAACATGTCACCCATCTAGAATTTTTTTTCACTGAAAACACTTGCTTTTACTAGTAGCTGAGGCTTTTAAGACTATGGACATTACAGCATTTTTTTTTCTTGAATTGTAACAATAACTTACTTTCATTATCCACCCCCTTCCTCCACCTGAGGAATTGACTCTCAATTCATATACACTAAGCAATCATTTCTCACAAGTTTTCCTCTTCTTCAGACAGCCGCCAAGCTTGACCTTGTTAGGATTCCCTTCTAGAGATAATAAACACACAACAGAGGATTTAACTCATTCCTTTGTCCCTAATAAACTGAACCTCCTGGCAAGGCAGATTAAGGAGCTGACATCAGCTGCATTTTGTAATGGCAAAAAAAAAAAAGGTACTTTTCAAGGGCAATGATGATAGAATATGAAGACCTCTTCTGACACTGAATTAAGGACCCTGGTGACCATTCTATCCAAATTTGGCTTTTCTGGCTGGGGAATATTTTGGAAACTGATGGTTTCTATCAGGAGCAGTGAGACACCTTCATGAAAGCCCAGGCAGATGGAGGTAGGTCCCCTGGAAGGATAGCATGATCCTGGATTCTTGCCTGGGATTCAGGAAATGCCTGGGCTAGTCCCTGATCTGCCACTAACTCCTGAATGAAGAAAATCTTAGAGCACTCTCTCACTCCAAATAAGATTATGACCCCTGGGCACAGCAAAGAAGCTGTCTGCTACCTGAAGGGCCCTACAGTCCTTGCATCTCTGCTTCAGACACCTTCTCCCAATGCCTTTGGAAGAAGGGCTTCACGTATTGGGCAAGAAGGGCAAGATGTATCTCT
The DNA here is from genome assembly GCF_002201575.2 of Neomonachus schauinslandi. NCBI lineage: Eukaryota > Metazoa > Chordata > Mammalia > Carnivora > Phocidae > Neomonachus > Neomonachus schauinslandi. Next base: position 78,095,949 of record NC_058403.1, read on the forward strand.
CCGCTTGTGCTGACTCCCTTCCAGAATGCCATCCCAGCATGGCCATCAGCCTCCCTGCAGAGGTTCCGGCGGCCATGGGGCCTGAGCAGGCCTCCCTAGTCAGGACGCTGCCCCTTGGTTGGCTGACAACAGGTGCTCATGTAGAGACAGACCCTGTGCTCCCGTCCACAAGCCCCTGGCCGAGTTCCTCTCCTGCACTCATGGACTCACAGAATGTCAAGTTGTAGCGACCCTCCGGAGACTCATCTAATCCCACATAGCTGTGGTTAGTATTGTTTTTCAAACATTTCCTCCTAGTTTTCTTCGAACAGTTTTCTGGTAGGCCCGATTTGGAAAACAGAAGAGTGGCTAGCAGGTCAAATGTGGCTCTGAAGCTCATTCAGCTCACTCATCCTCCTCAGTCACCCTGAAGGTCCTGCCTTAGAGGATTTACAGCTTGAGTATTGCTTTAGTGCCCACCGGACGGAAGAGGAGCCTGGAGCTCAGAATTCAGGCACAAGACGAATACTCTGGCCTCTGAACTCCCAAACCCAGAAGCCTTCCACATATAGTTGAAACCCATTCACTTTTTCTAATTGCCCCCCTCCTCTGCCCCCAGAATGTGTGCCTTTCCTGGCTGTGACTGAGAGCAGGAATAAAGCAGGTGCATGCCATGTCATTCCCGGAGAAGTCATCATCCCTCTCCAAAATCCCGTTTTCTCATCTGTTCCATGAGGGGGTGACATGAGATGATCCCTTAAGTCCCTTAAATTCCTGGACTCTAATCCTACTCCTTCTGCCAGAACTGTCCAGATGACCCCACCAAACCCCCATTATCCTAGTTAGGATAATGCCAAAAACTGGTAATAATATGTTACAACATCCACTTCTCCAAGTTCCGTGGCCCATAAGCCATCCAATAAGAGCCTACCGTCTGCTGGGGTTGCCTTAGTGACATGTCATTCAAAGCAAACCTGTAAACACACCACGCCACCACTGTCCTTTCCCAAGCAACTTTAAATATCACTGATTTCCATTTGATGCGATAGTAGCCCCTATTTGGAGGCTTTTTCACTCTGTGACTGAGTTCCCCTGGCAGGCCAAGGAGTAGATTTAAAGCACCCTCCAGCTCACAAGGACCCTTTCTGGCCCTTCCCAGCCCGGCCCATCGGGGTGACAATAATGGAACAGCTGACTCTGTATTTCAGTAGCTTGAAGAAGAGCAGGACCCCAAGGCTGCGGTCCAGATGCTCTCGTTTTATGAAAATTCCTCTCTGGCCTGATTTCCCGCAGTCCTCGGTCTTCAAGGCGAGTGCACATCTGCAGGAGCATCTGCTTCCTTGGAACGTGGCTGCAGTGTGTGGGTCCTTGCCGTGCACGGATGAGGCTTACGGGTCACAGGCGGTTAATGCTGCAGGCGAGGGGCAGAGCACGGACACTGGCTGGGGAGTCAGGAGGGCTGGTTTCTTGGGGTCATTCTCCACTAATGAGCCTTGGGCGAGTGAATATTTCTGGAGGGGACTCCACTTCCTCTTCTCTCAAATACAGGAAGTTGAAGCCAACGGTCTCCGAAGACACCCTAGCCCTGATATTCTGTGCATCTAAGACCTCAGAAATCACGGTTCAATTCTATGACCATCATGACCAAAGCCTAGGGAAGGACAATTCAGTGGTCAGGGCCACATTGGGACCAGAATTTATATCTCAAGACTCTCAGTCTTTTCTTCTTTAAAAAAAATAAATTAATTAAATGACAGTGAAGTCCCATCTTGTGGGTTCTTAGGTTTTTAAGGTAATGTAAATGTAAGTAAGTGTGATACAAGGCAAACATTGCCTGTAGTCAAACTTAGCCACTCTCTTCAGTATAATAGAGCACTGTCTTTGAGTATGTCCAGAAGGTCCTTTTTCCCTAGGAATATAACAAATTAGTTCCTTTGGTTGGGCATCAGAGGAAGTGGTGACTCGCGCCTAGAAAGGGGCCCCGGAGCCATAGTCACGGAAAGACGTACTGAGAAAACAGAACCACAGAGGGAATCCCATAGTCACACACACCCTATCTTCAAGTTCATTTCACAACGTCTGTTCACTGGAAAAAGAGATAATAAGAACCTGCATTTGGCTTTTATTCTCTCTTGGTCTCATGAGTACACACAATTCCACTGGCTTCTGTTAGCTGCTCGTGCAAAGTCACCCACTTCTCCTATCAAGCCTCTAACCTTGACCTACTCAACATTTCCGCCATGCTTCCCACTGTTCACGCCTTCGTTCCAGTCTTATCCCTCTCACCTAGTCTATTGCCATTGTCTCCTAAATGTCTACTGGCTGTCAGTCTGTCCCCATCCAGTCCACCTTCTAGAGGCACGTGTCCAGAGAGATCTTCTTAAAACATTTTTTTGATTGTGACACTCTCAAATCCTTATATGGCTCCCTGCTATCTATGGAATGAAGCCTAAGAATCTCAGTAAGAACCTACTGGAAGCTGGACACTGCACCAAAGACAGGGCCCACGAACGTGAGTGAGACAATACCTGCCCTCGAGGAATTTGCGATTTCACAGTGTGTCATGAGACAAATATCTAATTAATAAATTAAAGCTGCACAAAGTAACACAAAGGATGTGAGGCAGTATAGAGATGGGGAGTAGTCATTCCTGGGTGTTCAGGAAAGGCTTTGGATGTTTGAGGTAAGTCTTGAAGGGTAAATAGGAGTTCACAGTGCAATTCCCTAAGCTTCTCGATCTCCCTAAGCATCAGTTTTATCAGTTACAAAAAAGAAAAAGAAGAAGAAGTTCCTCACAGGTTGTGGGAGGATTTTTTTTTTTTTTTAAGATTTTATTTATTTATTTGACAGAGAGAGAGCACAAGCAGGGGGAGCAGGAGAGGGCAAAGCAGGCTCCTCACTGAGCGAGGAGCCCGACGCAGGGCTCCATCCCAGGACCCTGGGATCATGACCTGAGCCGAAGGCAGACGCTTAACTGACTGAGCCACCCAGGCGCCCCTGTGGGAGGATTTAAACGAGATGCTGGCTGTAAGTGAAATTCCTACTGCAAGAGGCAAGCATGCCCAACGGTTTCCAGATCAGGCTTTAGACCCAGAAGGACCTGGGGTAGGTCCTGCCTCCACCTCTTACTGTAAAATGGGGATAATAATAATAATACCTATCTCATGGGTTTATTGCCAAATGAGGCAAATGTTTTCATGACATATGTCCAGCACCTATGTAATTCACTCAGCAATACTGTTCGAGCGGTAATGATGGCGGCACTGTGAGTAATAAAGTGCATGCTGTTGTCACCAGGTGCTCAATGAACATCATTTTTCTCATCTGCTCTGACTATACCACTAACTGGCTCCCTATGACCTTGCTCATGTCGCTCAGTATTTTCAGACAATTTATGGAAAAGTACTTTGAAAGGACCGATCAGATACAAGAGGTTATTTCCCGTGTGTGTTTACCTTGTAGTAACACACATTAATGCAGTTTCTAATTTATTGCCACACTTGATTCTCGTGGAATAGGAAGAGCCGGGATGATTACATCTCATTTATAGCAAAAGGAATAGCACAGGGGCCCCCGGGTCGCTCAGTCGGTTAAGCATCCAACTCTCGATCTCAGCTCAGGTCTTGCTCTCAGGGTTGTGAGTTCAAGTCCCGCAGGGGGCATGGAGCCTATTTTAAAAAAAAGAGAAGAAAAGAGAAACAGCACGAAGAACCTGAGTGGATTTGTCTAGTCTCTGTAGTTCTCAGCCCCTGGTCTGCTTACCCCCAAGTCATAATTTCATCTCTCCATGTAGTCCTTCTCTGTTAGAACACATTTGTCCTGGAAGAGACCTTGGTGTGCTTCCTGGCTATGTATTATTCCTAAGGCAACACTGCCGGTCAGGGTAATTTAGTAAAATTTATAAAACAGAAGGTCCCTGAGGGTCCTTGTGTTGTCTAGATTTTGTTAAAGAACTTTCTCTTTTATCCTACCTTTGAAAGGAAAAACATTTTACAGAAATAAGAAGAAATAGAGAGTGAGCTGTGAGGGATGAGAGTACTTGATTTATCCGTTGGTGGCGCACAAGCCCTAAAGGTGAGCCCCAGCTCGTTCTCGTAGACCGTCAGCCCCGGGAGCTCCGGGCAGTCAGCACAGTCTCGGGGCAGAGCAGGAGAAGGCCTATGGCTCCCAGCATGGAGCACAAGGAAGGGGCTCTGGTCTAGAAGTCAGCCACTGACTCCTACTGAGATGCTGGACAAGTGAGCTCCCTGCTCTGGGCCTCAGTTTCCCCATCTGCCCAGGGAGGAAAGTGGACTTGCCAGCCTCTCCAAGCCCTTCCAGTTCTGATGGCCTACCACTCCCAGTCCAGTGCTCCCTTCCCCAGGCCTCGCTGGGTCAGTCTGCATCCTGCTGTGTTATTGAGAGATAAGTCCCTCCCAGGGCCCTGCTCCAAGACTGACTTCCCTGACCCGCAGGCTCCTAACTTCTGTGCAGTGCTCTGTGTTTACTCAGAACATGCCCTCGACCTTCAGGCTGTGGCTGACCCCAGCAACAGCAGCAGCTCTGCTAATTCTCTGGGATTAGACAGGCGGCCTTGGCCCCTGAAGGAAACGAGAAAAGGAGAGATGTTTCTCATGAATTTCAGTTGTAGTCCCTAGGGGGATTCTTCCACTCCTGAGATAGCAGATTCTGATTCTAGGCACACGGGAGTCAGAAAGTGGAAATGAGCTTCCGAAGAGTGTGACCAAAGCTCATTTTAGGCAGGAAGTGCCAAGCACACAGGCTCTGGGTGGTGGAAAACAGAAGGGAGGTCCCAGTGCTGGGACAGAGAACACGGGTGAGCTCAGATGAGTGTGAAGTGGGAGTGCTCTGGGGTGCCCATGCACCTGGTGTGCAAATCCGCATGCTCGTGTGGACACAGGCTGCTCTCTGATAGACCTCGGTAAGAAGCAGAGCTTGAATTTCCTTTGGTGTGCTCGTAAAGGGAAAAGGTAGGCAATGGGAGGTATTCGTTTATTCATCTATTCAGCAAATATTTACTGAATGCCTACTATTTACTAGAGCTTAGGGTATAGCAGTAATTAAAACATACAGAAATCCCTGCCAGCAGGATGCTTATATTGCATTGGGGGAAACATAATAAACACTAAACATAATCCACAGATAACGTCTACAGCGAGTAGTAAGGTGAGAGGCAAAGAAGTGCAATAGAGCAGGATAGAGAGGGACTGGGTGAGGAGGGGTGAGGGCTGTGATTTAAATATGTTGGTCAGGGTAGTCCTCAGTGACAGGGTGACCATTGAGAAAAGACTTGAAAAAGCTGAGGAAGTTCGCTGCGTGGCTTTCTGGCAAAAACCCTTCCAACCAGAGGGACCAGCGAGTGCAAAGACCCCGAGGGGGGCAAGTGGCTGGTGTGTCTGAAGAGCAGCAAGGGGGCAGTGTGACTGGAGCAGGAGGGACAGGGACGGGAAGTGGAGACAGAGAGGTGCAGGTCGGGAGCAGGGAAGGAGGGCCAGATCACCAGAGGGCTGGGAGGTAAGGCCCCTGCTCAGTGCTGACAGGCAATGAATGACAGACTTTACAAGCTCTTTCCATGCCATGTTTCATGACCTCTTGACTCTTCAGAGGACAGCATTATATACTGTCCCCACCTTAGATGTTTGTGAGCACGGAGGCCCGAAGACGGTGTGCTTGTAAATGATTAACATGTGGCTCTGGGACCGGGGAGGAGACGAAATGCTCAGTAGCACACCACGCACCACGCACCATTCAGATATGCTAGACGGTAATTACCTCGAGTGCAGAGGTAACAGTCAAATGCTAAAAATAGGAGAGGATGAGTTTTTGTATAATTTGTCTTTAATACAATTTAATTAATTGCAACTTTATGAAACCCAACTTCGAATGATGGCTGTGTTCAACAACAGGGTCCCCAAATCTCTGAAAAGTTGACAGTTTGTGCTTATAAACAGATACGACCCAGCTCCGGCACACTACTTACTGCCTGGGGAGGTTCAAGTGACAAGTGACCCCTGACATAGGAGGGGCAGAGGGGGAACCAGAACCCAGGTCATCTGGTCCTTATTCCAGCGCTCTGTGAGGGTTTCCACGTGAAGATCTGAGGATGTTCGTATAGGCTGGGGCCGGACAGGGTCCTTGGTGGTGGCAGAGGAACACGCCAGCTCACACATTCCCAGGAACTCAGCCTGGCGACACTGGCCTGGGGCAGGTCCCCTCACTGCCCTCAGCTCTTACTCAATCACTGCTTTCACCCCCGTCCCAACTGTGACATACCTTGAGCCAGGCTGCCTCTGCTGCAGAAGAACACAACCCTGCTGTGTTTTCTTGTCCTTGGACTATTTTCCAGCTCCGAACAGTCTGAGACCCAGCCTCTCAGTCCCTGAGGGGATTTGCATGTGAATGAGCTTGGCTCTGAAGTCCCAGAAGGCATGGGGTGGGGAGTCTTTCACAAGCCAGGGAGAGTGAATCTTTCCTGGCCCTCCTGCCCAGCCCCTGTTCCCAGACTCTCCCGCCTACCCCCTCCCAGACTCGCTCCCACTGGGACGGTGGGCACTGCCAGTTTCCCACCTGCGGGACGCCTGCTTCCCAGGCTCCCGGAGACCCCTCCCTGTCAGCCCTCTTTTTCTCCCCTTGCTCCTGCTGCCTGGAGACCATCCCCTCTTCTGTCCAGAACCCTCCTTGCAAAAGGGCAGTCATTCTGGGAACAGTGGGAGTCTTGGACTCCAAGGACCTGCCCACCATGGCTCAGGCCCCACACTGTTAATGGTGTCTAGCATTTGCATGGACACGATACCTTCTGAGGGGTTCACCCCAGCTCCGTTAGGAGCTTTTTACTCTGATCAACACGTAAGTAAGAACACTGTACTGGGACTATGGTACACCTGGTCCCTGAGCCTCGTTCTGCCATCGACTGTGTCATGTGACTTTGAGCCAATTACTTCATTTCTCTGAGTCTCACTTTGCCCATCTAAGACAAAAAAGAGATGAACTTGATAGCCTTTCATATCCTTTCTATCTCTGACCTTCTATGGTTCTCTGATTCCAGTTACTGGACCAGGGCTGGAAGTCAGGCCATCAGGATTTTGTCTCAGGTCTGCCACTCCTAGGCTGTGTTCCCTTGGGGACTTATGTCACCTCTCTGGGCCCAGAATCGCAATGTCTGCCTGAAGTGCATTCACTGCAAGACTGCCATCAGAAGCAAATATAATAAAGAAGGTGAACATACCTGTCTGCTGGAAAGTTCCACACAGAGGAGGGAGATGACTACTACTAGTATTACTGTTATTTATTATTAACCTTACGGCCAAATGACCTGGCCAAAATCGAAGCATCAACCTCCAGCCCCTCTCAGATGAGGTCGTCTTGAGTCTTAGACTCACCAGCTGTGCTATTTTTACTTCCATGGCTTTCAAGAGCTTCTGGAATGCAATACACAACATGCATGTGCACACACATCTCTTTTTTCCCCTAGTCCCAGGCTCTTGTCTGGAATCCTGTAACTTTAATTTGCTCCTTCTGAAATCTGGGCAAGTGGGTAAAGTAGCAAGATTGGGCTGTGGAGCCCTGGCTCGATCCCTGGAGGTGATGGACTTAGTGAGAGGGTGAGCCCGGGAGCACAGAGCACTCCCTTGTGAGTCAGAAGTCCTGGGCGCAGGGCTGTGAGTGAATCACGGGCCTAAACTCACACATCTAGAGCAATCCTTTGAAACACAGGGAAGTGGGGAAGATTCCTGGACTTATATTCTCTTGTGGGATAGAAGCTTTTAGAGATCCCTCCCATTCCTCTGTGAAATCAGTATAATACCCTCTGCCTGTCACCCACCTCCCAGGATTGCCAGGAGGCTCCTCAGAGGGCCAAAGGAACTGAAAACAGATGCCACCTGCCAAATGAAGTGGCCAGACTGTGAGGGCTCTCGAGGTTCCCCTCCTGCGCCATCAGCCTGGGCTCCGGGGTCCTCACAGGAAAGGAAGTCTGTGCTGATGGCTTCAGGGAGATTAGGAAGGAAGGAGTGGAACCCGGAAACCAGAGGGGACCCAGGGACAGTTCCAGTCTCTCATTCTTCTTCACACTGGGAAATAACCCATGCCCACCTAGCAGGGAGTCCAGAAGCGGGTCATTTCGGATGACGGGATCTCAGCAGTCCTGTTCTTCTCACTGAGGTACTGAGTACTGTCTAGATCCCAGGGGACTTTCTAAGTGTTTCACGTGTATTAGCTCATACGTGTTCGCAATAGTCCCATGATACATCCAGAGCATATCTGTGTCCTAGGGCCGCCATGAAAAAGTACCACAAACGAGGTGGCTTATAACAGGAATGTATCCTCTCATGGTTCTGGAGGCTGAAGCCTCATATCAGAGTGTCAGCAGGGCTGTGCCCTGAAGGCTCTGAAGACTCTAGGGAAGAATCCTTCCTTGCCCCTTCGAGCTTTCTGGTGGTTGTTTGCAATCCCTAGCATTCCCCGGTGTGTGGCAGCATGTCTTCAATCTCTGCCTCTGCCTTCACACTTGGCTCAGCGTGTGTCTCTGTGAACAAATGTCCCACTTATAAGGACACCAGTCACTGGATTAGGGTCCCCCCCTAAGCCAGCATGATGCTATCTGGCCTTGATTACGTCTGCAAAGACCTACCTATTTCCAGATAAGATCGAGTCAAATCCAAGGGTTAAGACTTGACTATATCCTTCAGGGAGGGAGGACACAATTCAACCTACAACACAGAGAGTTTAAGTGATTTTCCCAGCATCTAACAATTGGTGAAGACTGATGTGTGACTCATATAAAGATGAGGTCCCTCATGATCCAGTCTCAGTAAGGGGTTTTCAGTAAACAGAAAACTTTTAAAAATTCAAAGCAATTCACAATTCAACTCACTCTCTTGAGAAACCAAAACAGAGCAGAGATGTTCTTACCACAGTCTTAAATGCCCAATCCCTCCCACCTCCCTCCCTCTCTCTCTCTCTCACACACACACCCACACACACACACACACTCTCTCTCTTTCTCTTTCTCTCTTTCTCCCTCCTTCTTTCCCACAAAGTGTTCATGAACTCCACATTAAGGGACTCTTCTTCCTCCCCTCATCCATCCATTTACACCCCATCCACTGACTCCCCCTTGCACTTCACGATCGCAAAGACCATTTCTTGACAGGAGACTCTCCTTGCCACACACTGCCATATGTGAATTTTAGTTATTCTGAGTTTCTTGATTGTTTTATCAGAATTTCATTTTTCACCGTATAATTTTGTGGAAGTAAAGCAAAGATCTCCATGTCTTTTTCAGCTGTGTTGGGACCCAGGGGCTAGAAGAAAAGGTTAGGAAGTGACAGAGTGATGAAGAGTCCCCATACCAGAGACTCAGGTGGTTATGAGAGACAGAGGGGTTGCAAACCGACCCTGAACTTCCAGGCTAGGTTAGTTGCCCCTCCTGTGTGTCCCTTGTTTGTTGACCCTAACTAACGAAGTTTATGCCATTGACAGAAGCTAGAGGGAAGTAGTTGTGGGTCCAGGTTTCTTTTTAAAATACTTTTAAAATATAAAAACAGAGAAAAAGGAAAGATTACCTGTAGTTCAACTAGGCATTGTTAACAGTTTGCTCTGATTCCTTCTCCTTTTTATTTTCAAAGCATACCTTCACCATAGTTGTGATTTCACCATATATATGGCTTTTTTTCCTTTTTTGATTAATATAACCTACTAAGAAGGTTTCCAGATCATTGTAATTTTTCCATTAATGTGATAAGTAATAGCTGTCTAACATTTACTAAGTCAAGGCTAATTTAACTGTTCTCCCTAGAATTGGATATTTACGTTGTTTCTGGTTTTCTACCATTATACATGACTGCTATACACATCTCTGTTCACAAAAAATTTTTCCACACTTAGAACATCTTCCCCTAAGTTATATTCCCAGATAGGGGGCCAAGAGAGAATTTTCTAAGTTGAGGATAATTCAAACGGCCTGATCTATCTTGGAAGTTAGTGAGTATCTCATCTTTGCAATTGATTGTGAAAAAGTGGCATGATTTTTTTATAAGGGTGTGGTAGAAAGATAAGAAGTTAGACTAAGTAACTCTCAAGGCCTCAAGAACCCATGAGATTGAAATTCTCCAAGTGTCAGTTAAAAATGTCAGTCTTACCCTTTGTCGCAAATTGCTTCCTACACCCCATAGCGTATCTATTGCCACTCTAAAACTCAGTAGCAAAAACAACATCCATTTTATTTGCTCAGATCCTGTGGTCAGAGGTTTGGGCTTGGCTCCGCAGGATGGTCCTTTGGCTGGATTTGCCTGAGGCTGTTCCTGTAGAGGCTTGACTAAAGCTGGAAGGTCCAAGATGGCCTCACTCACCTGTCTGGCAGTTGATGGTAGCTGTCAGCTGGTTGGTCTAGAGACCTCAGTTGGGACATTCATCTCTGCCCTATGTGACCTTCACTTCTCCAGTAGGCCTGGCAGCGCTTCCTCACACAGAGGCCCCAAGGCAATACTCCACCTGGGAAAGAGGTACAAGGCCCCCTGATGCCTGAAAGAGCTACCGGGCCCCTTGGAAGTGGCACCCTATCTCCGCATATCACATGCCTTTTGTCAAAGCAAGTCACAAGGCTTGCACACTGAAGACCTACTTCTTCCTGAAGTACCTTGCCGTATACAGCTAGGAACACATACTGACACTTTCAACATTGCCTAGAGATCTCCTTAGCAGAGCCACAAATTTACTGTGTACCTTTTTCTACCTTCTACATTGCCATGGGCAAGTTGTGTCAAATGTTTCACACTACACGACTCAGGTCGCCTTTGCAAGCTTCCAGTAGCAACTGGCTCACTGCTTTTCTAGCCTCGACGTGCTGCCAATCCCAAAACCCAAGCCATGGGTCCTAATTGTTACTACAGCACTGGACTTATGATTCCAGTAACTGTATCAGCCATAGTTCAGTGAGGAAAGCGGCGCCTCTGTGAGCAATGTGAGGTAATGGCTATTTTGGGTATCAGAAATCACATGACGAGAGGAGGTGCTGGGGCAGTGAAGGGCGGGGCTGGGGCGTTAGAGGACCAGTCACTAATCAGCTCCTGAAGCCCTGGCACGTGTGGAGATGTTGGCATCTGCAGGAGAATGTGAGAATTCAAGACCATCTAAGGAGCCAAAGTGCGCCTGTGAAGGGGGGCCCCTGGGGAGAGGTCTGTGAGAAGCTGTTGGCTCTGAGCAGCTCCCACCTCTGTGGGAGCATCTGGCGGTAGGTCTAGGCCACCGCTGGTCATCAGAGCCAGTAGCTGGAAAGAAGTGCTGGATGCAGAGTGGAGGAGAGTGAGGACAAGTTGGAACCTATCAGGCACATTTACATCTGCCCCATCTCTGTATCTGATCACAAAAGGGCACATGTACGTCTGTCCATCTCTGTATCTGATCACAAAACAACCTTCACAGAGCAAGGACGATTGTGTTCTAAACTCACACAAGTGTCTCCTCTGGCCAACTCTACCTCGGAACTATACAGGAAAGGAGATTCTAGGGAATGTAGTTCCCAGACTAACTAAATCAACAGCAGGACAATCCAGCACACTCCCTGAATATCTGACTACATTAATTCTGAAAAGCTCTTCAAAGGCCCAGAGAAGATGTCAGAGAAGCTCCAAGATACAGCTTGGGAACACTGACAAGCAAAGCCTTGAGGTATCTGGGTCTGTAAGACAGCCTTTGTTTGTTTGCCTCAAGCCTTGAAGGAACAGGAGGTTACTGGTTAGGGAATTGGGATGCTGCAATTATGGGCCTGAAGCCACCACTCGGTAGATAATGACCTGGCCTGATTCATTTAAATTATCTGGCCTTGAAGGTTTCCCTTTATAAAATGAGAACAGGGACGCCTGGGTGGCTCAGTCAGTTAAGTGTCTGCCTTCAGCTCAGGTCATGATCCCAGAGTGCCAGGACTGAGCCCTGCATTGGGCTCCCTGCTCAGCGGGGAGCCTGCTTCTCCCTCTGCCCCTCCCCCCTGCTTGTGTGCTCCCTCTCTCTCTCTCTCTGTCTCTCACTCTCTTCCTGTCAAATAAAATATTTTAAAAGAATAAAATAAAAAAGTAAAATAAAATGAGAGCAATCACTTCTGAGTTACCTTCTCCATCATTGCTCCAAGGACTGGTGGATAACTGTCAATGTATCCGTTCAACTCCAATGAGATGACTTTAGAGACACGTGGAAAGGAGCCACAGCTGTGCTCTCACAGAAATTGGGCCGGCGTGTCTGCTGCCCTGCCTTAGTTTTGCCAAGGTTTGTGCTGTTTATACTAAGGCGAAAATTCATAGAAAACAGACTCTGGCTTTTCCTCCTTAGATCTCTCTTCCCGGCTCCCTGACCTCAACAGAACCCTTCCTATGGCAGGTGGTAGTGGGAAGGAAGGGACAGTTGAGACCCTGAGTATCTCTGGGACTTCACTAGTCCCTCATCCTGAAAGCTCTTCCTGCCACCCCCTGCCCTCCACCTACTACTTCCATCTCCCTAAGTCCTATTTATCTTTCAGGCCTCAGCTCAAAGAACATTCTCTTCTTCCTAAATGTTTTATGATTTCCCTCAGCTCGATGTCATTTTTTTTTTTGCCTTCTTTGATCCCCCTGGGGCTTCCTATCTTTCATTGCAATAACTATGCCCTGACAATTCCCTACACATACCCATTTGAGCACCTATATTACTCTCCTAATAAATTTCACATTCCCCGAGGCAGGGGACTTACTCTTTAAGCTCATGCAACAAATAAATAATTTTTGGCATCCTCCACACTGTAGTCCAGACAGAATTTGGTATATAAATACTTTTTGAATTGAGTTGAAAGAATACAAATTGAGGACATGCATCCATGTGTTGGCGCCCTAAATAACAATAGCCTGAAAGGATATGGTTGCCATAATAAGAAATAGAAAAATGAAGAGTCTGTGACTCCCAGCCAGATGGTTCTCTATTATGAATTTTGTGTCTTCATTTGATAAGGTACTTCCCTCCATCATTAATATGATGACCCCAGAAATGGGACAGTCCAAACAGAAGCCAGGGCTCAATCTTCTGCCTGCACTCAGAGGCAAATGATTTCTGTAGAATTTTACAATTCATAGCAGAGGCTACACATATTAACCAAGGTCAGTGACCCCTCTGTTTGCGTTATAGTAGGAGCTGTCACTGAGCCACATCCTCTCTGGGAGACAGTCCATGCACCCAAGATAAAGTTTGAAGAGGCCCTTGAGCCAGAAGAGTTGTTTGGCAAAGTGCCTATGTCTCTTGTCATGTACTCTCTGGGTTGGTGGGTTCCTTTCTTCAGGGTCACAAGAGTTCCCAAAGCAAAACTGACATCGGGAAATGGTCGTGGTTATCTCTCTACTCCTGAGCAAGTCACTGGCCCTCTTTGGACCTCAGTTTCCGCTAGAAGGAGGGGGATTGAAATAACTTTTAGAGGTCCCTCTTTCCCAGCTCTGATATTCCAAGACTCCATTCTGAGCTGCAGGCTGAATTCCTAGGCTTTCTGGGCCTTCTCTTCCCTGCTCCTAAAGGTAGAGATGGCTCAGATTTTCCCATGGGCCTCAGCCAGAACATGCTTACCTGTTCACTGAAATAGTGTGGCTCTGCATGTGATGACTGTTTATCTGCCATCATAAAAATGTCCTTTGTCCGGGGGAAGTTACAAGAGAGTTATTATCACAGACCTTCATTAGGTCTCCCCCTGATCCAAGGTATCTCTGGTTGGTTTCACTTGAAAGTGTCCATGCTGTAGACAATAGCTTCATGGAAAGTGTCCATGCTACAGAGAGTAGCTACATGGAAATTGCCCATGCTATAGAGACTTTGGGGATACCAAAATACGGAAAGGAAGCTGCTGAGTCTGAAAGTATTCATGCTCAAGGCATCATTATTCATTAAGTAACTGACTTGGTATTACATGGTTATAGATCATGAAGAAGTTCAAGTTCATCAAGTTCTTCAACAGAAAGCAATCAGTATGTTGAAACTGCTCACCATCTTTGAGTTGGCCTATTGAATGTGTGGGTATGATGATTTGTTAGAACACTAGTATGTCAGATTGGAAGAGAACATATAGCTCAGCTAGTTCAAACCCCTGTTCTACCAAGTGGATAACAGAGCTAGAGAGGAGGCAGCCATATAACAGTTTATGGTAGTCAGGAACAGACTCAGGACCTCTAACTGCCAGGTCTGTCTACCTTATACTACTCCCAAACAGAAGTCACCAAGGGCTCTCCCCTTCATGCCTTCCTTAAGCCTTCACTATAAATCTATTTAGTTTTATTTTTATTAAGTTCTAATAAGAGCAGCTTAACTAGTTTCTATTTTACGACGTATTTCAGTTAACAAACTGATAAAAAAAAAAAAGACACAAAATAAAACACTACATAAGACAGGGGAGGCATAAGAATTACAAAGGAATTATAGTCTGGGATGTTCCATGCAGGGCAAGTAACATGACACAACGCAATATCCCCAAGATGGTTGACTTTCATAATAATGTCCCGGGATCACCAAAAAGGGTTAGCATGTTTCACCTAAGAAAGCAGGGATTTGTATAAAGCACTTTAAAAAGCATTACACCAAATGATGATGATGATGATGATAGTAATAATAATAATAACAATAATAAATTATAGTCAGGTAAACTCCAGCTATCTGGAAAACTCAGATAACCAAAATCACAAACCAGCCGTGGTGGGTAGAGGAAGTGACTGTGGGCAGATAGGTACATTCTACAGTAATAAGGCTGGTGTGAGTTTGGTTAGTATCTGCAGAGAAGAGGAATAAACAGCAAAGCCATGATCTCATCTTCTGTTTACACTTCAATTCCCAAAGTTAGTGATTAATTGTCCTTGTGTTTTGTTGCCAGGGCAAATTGTTTTTCTTTAAAACTCCCACTTATCTTAAATAAATAAATCATTAGTTTCAAAACAGAAGTGTCAAATGTCAAGATACTTCTGACATAGTAAGCTAATGAACAAAACAATGAATGCGTTAGAAGCTACTAGAGATAGGCAGAGCTTTTGAGAACTTTCCTTTAATGACTTTGAAAGGCAGCAAAATCATTCTTGCTAAGAGGATTTTCTCATGCATCTTGGCTAAAATGTCAATCTAGAGGTTACAAACACAAACACAACCTTAAAAGAACCCAGTTAGTGTAAATGATAGAGTGGCAGGTAGGCCAAGTATCCATAGTCAAATAAATATACCAACCAGCTACCATATTGTGCTTCCCAAACCAAACTCACACAACATCAGCTTACGCAACCAGTTTAGGATTTCTACTTGGGTCCCTGAATTTACACAGGGCCTCTGGTTCTTCCAAAGTAGGGAATTCTTTTAGCAAATAGGTCATTTTTGCCTCTGAGTCTTAATACAAACACAACCATTTCAGGGAAGATTCCAGTCATTTCTGAATTATGAAGACCACCTATTAAATATAGTTCTAATTACACAATTTCCCTGTTCAAAAGTTCTCAGTGTCTCTCCTTTACTCACA
This sequence comes from Neomonachus schauinslandi, assembly GCF_002201575.2. Taxonomy (NCBI): domain Eukaryota; kingdom Metazoa; phylum Chordata; class Mammalia; order Carnivora; family Phocidae; genus Neomonachus; species Neomonachus schauinslandi. The sequence continues at coordinate 78,111,424 of NC_058403.1, forward strand.
GAATGAAGAGTCACATAGTGTTATTATGGTATTCAAGCTCAGTCATAATCTCATTTCAACCTATCCTGCAACATACCACTCCTCTAATCCTCACAGACTCCCTGACTTCTCATTGTTCTCAGAACAGCCCTCGCGGGGCACCTGGGTGGCTCAGTGGTTAAGCGTCTGCCTTTGGCTCGGGTCATGGTCCCAGGGTCCTGGGATTGAGCCCCGCGTCGGGCTCCCTGCTCAGCGGGAAGCCTGCTTCCCCCTCTCGCACTTACCCTGCTTGTGTTCCCTCTCTCACTGTGTCTCTCTCTGTCAAATAAATGAATAAAATCTTAAAGAAAAAAAAAAAAGAACAGCCCTCGCATTTTAGTTCTTGACAACAGAGATTTGTTGGGTAACTGCTAAGCACTAGTCCCCACTCCACATACTGAAAACACATCTGCAAAGAAAACAAAGTCTCCGCTTTCCTGCAGTTTCCATTCTGATGGGATCTTTCATCTCCTTCCGAGTGCGTGATTCCCAGTGGTTGTGTTCCTGTTGAAGCCCTTGTCACACTGTATAATAGGTCTGTCTGTGTTTCCATCCATCTGAACTCTGCCTCCCCATGCACAGCTCCCGTGCTTTGCTCACTGGCAGGCACCCACTGAATGCTCAGTGAATGACCTGGAGTTCGTCTCTCTTCTTTGGAAATGTGATCAGTTCCTATTGCATATGGAATCTATCCGTGAGATTATCGAACTCTTCCTGAATTCTAAAATTGAGTTATTTTCAACAAATAAGCCATTTTGTTGTCAATAGGAATGACAGATGTCAAGCTACTTCTGATGGACCCTATAAAAGTGAATGAAGCAGTGACTGAACAGCCACATAGACTTACCCCATACTGTGTCTTTCCTCAAGTACCACAATCCCGAATCCCCTTTCTCTGGGTTTCCCAGGCTGCCTGGTCTGCTCATGGGCAGGCTCTTCCTCTTTCTTCTGGAGACCAGCAGGGAAGCTAATTTGGGAAGCTGCTCATCTTGTTTCCTCTCTCTTTGACCCCAAAGGTAGAAACAGAAGAGCAGGTGTTGGCAACCTTCTGTGGCCGGGAGACTACAGACACAGAGCAGACCCCTGGCCAGGAAGTCGTGTTCTCCCCTGGCTCCTTCATGTCCATCACTTTCCGGTCAGATTTCTCCAATGAGGAGCGATTCACGGGCTTTGATGCCCACTACATGGCCGTGGGTAAGTGGGAGAAGTGGGTGGCTCATCCCTACTAGGTCTCCCTTTCTCTCTAAAGACTGAAAGTACTGTATGCTCTCTTCTTTACAATAAACACCTATATACTCACCATAGAGATTCTGCCATTAATATCTTATTACATTTTCTCTATCACATATCTCCCATCTGTCTATCCTCTATATATCCATCAATCCATCCTTTTTGATGCATTTCAAAGTAAAATGCAGACAGCAGTACACTTTTTCCTAAATAACTCAGCACGCATATCATTTTGCTGAAGTTCAATATCTATCCACAATTTTCTTTCTTTGAATATAAAATTTACATTCAATGAAATGTATAAACCTTAAGCACACTTGTTGAGTTTTGAGAAATTTATTTTTATGTGACCCAAACGGCTAATAAGATATTGAACTTTACCATTGACCCAGAAAAACTCCCTTACTTCCTTCCCAATCACACTCTGCTCCTATCTCCCTTAGAGACAACAACTGTTCCAATTTTTTTCCACCATAGATCAGTGTTGCCTCTTCTTAAACTTCATATAAATGAACATACACAAAATATATTTGAAGTGAGGATTCTTTTCCTTAGCATAAAGTTTTTGAGGTTCAGTCATGTTGCAACGCATTGGTAATTTGCTCCTTTCCTGGCAGAGTAATTTTCCATTGTATGAATACACTACAATCTGTTTACCCATTCTTCCACCTGCGCTCTATCCATTTTTTTTGGCTCTCATTAAAAAAGTTTCTATGAGCCTTCTTGTACTAGTCTTTTTGTGAACATGATTTCACTTCTATTGGGTAACTATCCAGGAGCAGAATTGTTGGGTCATAGGGCAGGTGTATATTTAGTTGTATAAGAAATTGCCAGACCTTTTCCAAAGTGTTTTTGCACCATTTTATATTCCTTCACCAATGTATGAGAGTTTGATGTTGTCAATATTTAAATTTTTAAAATTTAAAATTCCAGTGGGTTATGTAGTGGTACCTCATTATGGTTTTGATTTATATTTCCCTGGTGACTAGTGATGTCATGCATCTTTTCATGTGCTTGTGGCCATTCCTATATCTGTTGGGGGAAAGTGTACCATCAGATCTTTAAATTGGGTTGAGAGCATACTTTTTAATGTTTACATTTCCACTGCCCAGGGAAGTAGGATGTAGAGAGAGAGGGGCAGCATGGACTAGAAGGAAAGAATGGGTTCTGGAGCCAGCCTACCTGGGTATGAATGCTGACTCCACCACTTACCATCTCTGTGACTTGGAGTAAGCTCTTTAAAGGCCCCAAGTCTCTGTTTCATCATCTGTGGAATGTGGATGGTAAGAGTCCTGCTTGCTGACCACAACTGTTAGAGGGCAGTGGCACCACCAAGAGTCAGCTTGCCTGGCCTTGAACCTGGCTTTCTGTGATCTTGGGTAAGTTGCCTTGCTGCTCTGAGTTCCAGTTTCCTCATTTGTAAATGGAAGGAATGGCTACTTTGGGGCTTTATGTGAAGCTAACACGGGGAGTGGCCCATACGACGTGCTCTGTAGATATTGCCTGTTGTTTTCATCCTCACACATGGACTGATTGCCCTGCAGATGTGGATGAGTGCACCGAGCGGGAGGACGAGGAGCTGTCCTGTGACCACTACTGCCATAACTACATCGGCGGCTACTATTGCTCCTGCCGCTTTGGCTACCTCCTCCACACAGACAACAGGACCTGCCGAGGTGGGGCCTGGGGATCACACTATATAGCACCATTTCGTGCCATGTTTCTCAATAAGATTAGGGGAGGCTCGGAGGAGGGACGGATGTGGAGTAGGAACAATTAGAAATGAAGCCAGAGATCTCTGCCTCAGATACCACATGGACGAAGATGCTGAAATGCCCACCAGCGGGCAAGTCTGGGTTCAGGTTCTCAAAGGACCACATTTGAGAAGCCCTAGCCTCTAGGCCATCTTTCTTCCTCAGCAGCAGGGATTTCTGCTCTCCTACTGTAGGTAACCAGCCTGGCCAAGTTATGGGAAAACCTAGGTTTCCCAGTCCCCTCTCTCTGAGCCATGAGCTTGATCTCACCCAGCAGTTCCTTTTCCTCTTTGCTCCCATGGTCTCCCAAGTTCCTCTGTGATCGGAAGAACCTCAGTCCAAAGGAAAGATGTAGGAGGAGAGACGCAAAGAGAGACAGCAAGAAAATGCCCCATTCCTTCTATCTCTCTTCATTTTCATGTCTAGTCAACGTGCCCACCCAGCTGTTGTGTCCAGGCAGGGCAGGGATGGAGAAATGGAGAAATGGAAGGCTTCAGCCACTTTCCATGAGAGCTTCCCTGGCTAGTGGGGTAATCGCCACAGAAGTAAATGGTGAAATGTAGTCAATGCTGTAAAAGAAGTGTGGGCTCAGCACAATCTGATCTGAGTCTACACGGCATGGCGAGCAGACATGTCTCAGAGATAGTGGCCCTTGGCAGAGATGGAAGAAGAAGGAAAAGGAGAGTGCTCCAGGCAGAGAGGACAGCTTCTGCAAACATTTAGAGGCCTGATAGAACTTGGCATATTTGGGGCATTGACAGCAGATTAGTATGGATGACTACAGGGTAAGGATCTGCGTTTTAGGAGGATCACTTGGAAGCCGACTAGGGGATCATTGGAGGAGAGCAAGGCTGGAAACAAGGCTTCCTTTCCTTCCTCCTTCAAATACTTCCCTTGCTTCTGAATAAAACCCTCATGTGACTCATCATTATAAAGCAGGCATATACAGAAGTTTTCTTCAAGAGGGCTATATTTTCCATGGTTTTCATTCAGTAGGTGTTTACTGAGTATCTACTACATGTTAAGTACAGTGGGGGCTAAGAATGAGCAGAGCTTCTCAATCTTTGTTTTCAGTTTCTCCTCTGCCTCCAGGAGCCTTTTTAAACATTATCTTCCTAATTTCCCCTATCTGTGAAATTTTAATACCACAGATAATACTATAAATGAGTTTATGTACTCTGTCCATCTGTGTATTATGCATAAAAAGAGTAACCCCTCCAAACAATTTTAGCCCCCATGCGGGCAATGTCACCCCCCAGAGAGTGCTTGAGGTAGGAAATGAAAACAGGTGAGGATTCAAAAGCCCTCTCCTAACCATGCTCTGAAGCTCACAGCTATAGGACTTCACATTAGCCCTGCCCCCTCTCTGAGCCAATTTTGTCACTTGCAAATGAGCACAATAACAGGGGCTTAGGAAGGACTGACATCCCAGATCTAGGATGCGTCAGCCCAAAGAGAAAGGTTTTGTGCCCAATAAAGGGTCTTTGCCGGGCTAAGCCATGGCCAGGATCCCAGGACACTGGGTCCTTGTTGCAGCTATAGTGGGGAACAAAGCAGAATCCCTGAACTCAGGGAACATACAATCTAGTGGGGGCAAGAAAATCCACCGGCAAATATATTGCATAATATCAGGTAGTTGTCAGCAGCAAGAGGAGAAACAGCAAGTCCAGGGGCCAGAGAGTGAGGGTATGTGTGAGGGTCCTGTGTTGGATGAGGGATCAGGAAGACTTTGAACAGACAATGGAGTCCTGGGCTGAGGGGAGAACAAGACATAGGAGGTCCAGATGTCTCCCCCTACCACTCCATCTCAAAACCTTTCCATCTCAGACCTCTCCTGCCCCCTCACCAATACCAGAGAATCTGATAAGAAGGCTTATCACACTTACAGCCTTTGAGTCTTGACTCTGAAAATTACTAGGTGTGTGATCTTGGATAAATTACTTCTCCCTGAACTTCAGTCTACCCATCCGTAAAATGGGGATAGTGATGCCTTCCCTGATGGCCTCTCAGGACCAGTGGGAAAAATTGTACAGTAACAGATAAGGGAGGGGTTGCTGTGGCCATGGTTCTGATGTGCCACTTTGCTCTGGTATGTTTCCCACAGTGGAATGCAGTGACAACCTCTTTACCCAGAGGACCGGCGTGATCACCAGCCCGGACTTCCCCAACCCTTATCCTAAGAGCTCAGAATGCTTCTACACGATAGAGCTAGAGGAGGGTTTCATGGTCAGTCTGCAGTTCGAGGACATTTTCGACATTGAGGATCATCCTGAGGTGTCCTGTCCCTATGACTACATCAAGGTAAGCCTACAGTAGGAGGCTCCACCCCTCCTCCTTCTTGCTGGGAAATCTTGGCTGAATTGGGAAAATTGATATTCTTGGCCCTCTACCTTCTCCCAGGATAGGGGACCAAGCTGCTTGCTTCCCAAAATAGCATCTATTTACTTAAAATAGCATCACCAGCTTAATCAGATCCAGCCTAGGGGATTTTCCCTGATTGACACTAGCTCCTTGGCCACCTGTAAAATCCCTTTTGCCATGTTAATTGACATCATCATGAAGTGATGGTCACAGGGAAGGTGAAGGTCACAGGGACCATCTTAGAATTCTGCCTACCATACGCAGTATCCCAGGAGCATTGCTGTGAGCCTTCTCCAGGCGTTTAACCTCATGGGGCTTCACTTTTTCCCCCAACCACAATAAGGGTGATAAGATGGAGATATCACTCAGGATTGTAGAAGTCACCAGGTGAGGTTCAGGAGTCCTGGTCCTTGGAGATGGAAAGAAAAAGAGTTAGAGGACCTGGGCCTGAGAGTCAGGAAATCCAGATCAGCTAATAGTGCCTACTTCCTTCCCTCCATTCCCCACTGACTCCATCCTAGGCTAAACCCCATTATCTCCGCTGCAAAGCTTCCAGCTGGTTTTCTTGCTTCCACCCTTGCCCTACATAGTCTGCTCTCCATGGCATCGAGGCTGATCTTTATAAAAGCCATATTAATTCAGGATTGCTCTTGGAAGTAAATGTAATTCCTCAACACAATGTGGCGCTTGCCTGTCTCTCCTACCTCATGCTATGGTACGCCCTCTGTTTCAGCCACTCTGGCTTCCTTTCTGTTCTTAATACTTGCTGAGCCCTTTCCCACCTTTGACCTTGACCTTTACATATGCTGTTTTCTCTCCCTGGAAAGTATTCTCCCCTCCTCCTTATGTCTCAGTTCCAATGTCACCTCCTCAAAGAAGCCATTTGTGACCACCTATTTAAAGTTTTATTAAAAAATAAATAAAGTGTAATCTATTATATAAATAATGAGTTAGATAGGTTACTTAGATTTTATTACATAAATTATAAATATATAGCATATATTTATATGTATATACCGTCCTGTTTATTTTTATAAGTCTTGCCACAGCATGTAATTATTTTGCTTATTATTTATTGTCAGTCCCACCACCCCCCCATCCTTGCCATCCTCGACTAGACTGCAGGTTCTTTGAGAGCGAGGCCTTTTCTATCCTATGAACCTGGACAGGGCTCTGTCCCTTTCTGAGCCATAGAATATTCATCTTTGAGCAGAGGGTTATTAGCCTGCCTCATCCACTTCCAAGACTATTGTAATCTCTAAATGAGAGAGTGGCAATGGAACTGTTTGGTGAATGGTAATGCCCACTAAAAATATGAGTGAATACTATGGATTCACATGGAGACTTCCAGAAAACCAGGGTGCAGTATAGAGATGGTCCCAGCAGCTGCCACCACTGCTCAGATGTGACCCTTTTTCTCTACCTTGCCCCTCACAGATTAAAGCTGGTCCAAAAGTTTTGGGGCCCTTCTGTGGAGAGAGAGCACCAGAACCCATCAATACCCAGAGCCACAGCGTCCAGATCCTATTCCGCAGCGACAACTCAGGGGAGAACCGGGGCTGGAGGCTCTCATACAGGGCGACAGGTAACACGGCCTCTCTCCGTGGGTCATGCTTGGTCACTGTGCTCAGCCCTTGTGGGGCAATAGCTGAGGGATGAGGGGTGCAGGCCTGGGACTCCTCTGGGGATGTGGCAGGACCCCCCAGCTCTGCTACAGAGGAGGTGGAACCAGGTACATTCTCTCTCCTGACTCAGTTTCCCATCCATAAAAGGGGGGCAAGGACAGCAATAATGGTGGGTTTAGACTAGACATAGTTTTCAAACTTACTACACTTCTGAATCACATAAGGAGATTTAAAAAACAACAAACAAACAAACAAACCCACCTTATTTCCTGAATTCTACTCTCACTCTGATTCATTGGGCCTAGAGAGAACCCTCCCAACTGAGCCTTCTCCAAGCCTCGGGCAAGAATTTGAGTGTGGGCCTGTAGCTCATAATGTTTCATCATGGCGGTTTGACTCCTGTAGCCCCGGACTGGCAGCATTCACAGACCTCATTCCCCAGTACCCCAAGGCAGCCAGTCCTGCCCCAAACCCTGATAGAGTCATTTGCCCCAGGAGTCTGCAGTAAGCCTCAGAAGAAGAGGGTGCTGGGAGTGGCTAATCCAGCTCATAGATCCTGGTCTGGTATCCTGGCCTTGCCTGCATTATCACATTGGTGTCAAGTTCTAGGGAAGGGAATGAAGAGACTGTTAACAGAGAGTTTGTCCAGGAAAAAATGTCAGGGATAGACTCAGCCTGGGAATCCTGTCCAACGTAGCCTTTGGAAGGGAGAGCTCAGAGGCATATGGTCACAATCTCTCTAACGCTTGGAAGAATGGTCTTGGGGAGAAAGAGTGATTAGAGTCATCCTGAGCAGCCCAAGAAGACAAACTCTGCCCCATGAGAGCAAATTACAAGGATATAGATTTTGGTTGAATAGGAAAACACCGTTCCTGAGGAATCCAGTAAGAAAGGTATAGGTTTGGGAGGTATTGAGCTCCCTGTCCCTATAGGAATGCAAATAGGTGTTTGATGTCTACTATGGAGGATGTTGTAAAGGCAGCCTCAGACAAGGGTTGCACTCAGTGACATTTAATGCATGGTCGTGATGAAATCATTTGACCAACCACCTCATTTTACAGATGAGGAACTAGAGATCCAAGTTGGAAAGTCTCCTGCTCAACGTTCCAGAATAAGTCTTCATAGCCTAGAAGGTGCAGGCCCCCAACACCCAGTTCTGTGGGTTTCCCCTGCACCACACCTTGCACTGCGGGGGCTGGCCACCTGCTGCAGACTTCTCCTTGTTTTCTTGCCCACCATCCTTTCATTGCTCCCATCAGGGAACGAGTGCCCAGAGCCAGAGCCTCCTGTCCACGGGAAAATCGAGCCCCTGCAAACCACGTATTCCTTCAAAGACCAGGTGCTCATCAGCTGTGACGCAGGCTACAAAGTGCTGAAGGTACAGGGTGCTGCTGGGGGAGGAAGAGCCACCAGGCCAGAGAAATGCTCCAGTGCCTCCCGAGGCAGATGGGCTTCCAGAACTTGTCATGATCCCACCACAGTATTCGCTAACTTCCCCATAAACCTCCAACGTGTTCCAGAAATTCAGTCCTCTGAAAATCCAAAGCGTGCATCCCAGATTTTCACATCTGGACATGGCACAGAAGTCTTGGGCTGATTTGAATTTCAAAAACAAAGGACAAAGGACAAACAACCTTAACAAAGCTCATCTATCAGGCTTACTGGGGGAAACTGGGACAGGAAGTGGAGATTTTAGAGGTGGCAGACAGACATTGCTCACTCTCCTAGGAATCACCTGGCTAATTTAAAAATAATACAAAATCACCTCCCAGGCCCCTCACTTGAGATGAATTAAAGCAGAATCTCTGGGGCGGGGTCAGTGATTGTTTTTTCTGTTATGTTACCCAGGTGAGTCCAGTGTGAGCCAAACTAGAGGAAGGCTCTCAAGGAATGGGCTTCCACGTGGGATCCCCACCACAGCAACACATCACTTATTAGAAATGCAAACCATGCTCTCCAAGCCAGACCCACTGAATCAGAAACTCTGGGGGTGGGGCCCAGCAGTCTGCAAAAGATAATGATGCCTACTCATATTTGAGAGGCACTACTCTAGAACGAGAGTCAGGGGTAAAAGGTTCCCCTCCCAGACAGTTGTCCAAGCCCTTTCTTCCACACAGTCCTTGGCCCTCTCCAGAGTAGGAAAGGGGACTATGAATTCAGCATCTCCCTTTTCCTCATCATCAAGCTTGACCTTGGAGGCCCATGGTTGGAAAATCTCAGTCAAGGACAACTGGGTTTGGAATTTGAGCTGGTTATACTGGGAAACAACCACCGAGCCCACCCCTCCTCCTTCTTGCCATATCTTCTTCATGTTTCTTCCTAGGATAATGTGGAGATGGATACATTCCAGATCGAGTGTCTGAAGGATGGGACGTGGAGTAACAGGATTCCCACCTGTAAAAGTAAGAAAACAAAATTGGTCTATGATAAGGATAATGAGCTCCCTAGCACTGGTGGGTTCCAACCAGAGACCACACAAGGGTGAAAGCCTGACAGGTGTGCTCAAAGAGGGGTGGCGGCAGGAATTCAGTAAACACATGAGGGCTGGACCAAAAGGCTATTAATGTTTCTTTGAGCAATAAGACATCAAGTTTCCAAAAGAAACTTCTTGTTGGTCCCAGTTTACTTCCTAAATGCTAATTCACCTCTGTCTACAGACAGGTTGCCACACTTGCTAAAGGAATAAGTAGCTTGTCCCCAGCTTTGAAAGTAGCTCTGGCAATTGCTAATTCAGGAAACTATTTCAGCACCAGTGCCCAGAGCTCAGTGACCTTGCCAGTCTCCATGTGGCCATCAGCCATACCCACTAAGGTTTCTGGAACAGCTCATGATTTAAGGCCTGTCAGGAAAGGCTGTGAGGGCAGTGCAGTGGGTATGTGTAAAGCAGGGGACACAGCTCTGCATGGGCTCTTGAGACCCAGAGTTCTTGCATTGGCTCTGCTCCTAACCCACCCTGCGACCATGGACAAGATCCTTCACCTCAAATGTAAAATAAAAAGTTGAACTAGCTTTAATACTCTAGAATATATTGAGGTGTCTCTCCAATAATGTAGTCCATATAAATCACTTAGTGAGCATTGTAAAAATATAGATTACCAGCCACCACCCTGTTCCCTTATCCAGGTAGTTCTGGTTCGAGACTTGTAAAGACCACAGTTTTAGGAAATTCATTATGGCAGCAGTGAGGAAGGGAGGTGTGGTGATGGCAAGGGAAGGAAGAGAAGGGGAAAGGGGGGGATTGGCTTTAGGATGGAGAGGTGAGAAGTCAAGAGTTAGGGTTGGTCCCGCCCGGCCCCATGACTACATATAAACTGTGGAGTGGTGTCCTTGTCCCTTCTTCTAAAAGGCTCAAATTCCATAAGCAGACAGATTCACTCCCACAGCCCCAGGGGGGACAATGTCAGGGTGAACTGTCTTTAGGCAAATCCCAGGCAGAGTTTTGGAGAATATTCTTGCTTTTTAATTTTTCTTTTTTAACATGATGATGTGGCTGGAGTCAGAGCACAGTGTGGGAAAGGGGGGCATCTTATGGCTTCAACAAACATTTACTGGATGCCTATAGGGAATTCAGATAGAAATGACAAGGTCCAGAGACTGAGGAACTCAAATGCCAGGAGACACATCCACCACCTCGTCCGACACGTTGCTCACGTGTAGTGCTGTGACTAAGTTCTGTGGGAAGAAAAGCACTGTGCAGGGCAAAGCAAGGGGGCATTCTGAAGGAGGAAGGAAAAGAGAATGTGGTGTGTGGAGGACAGGATATTTTTAAAGTCAGGAAGTTCTAGATCAAATCCAGACTCAACCAGGTGAATGTTCCCAAGCAATGTACTCAAACTTTTGGCCTCAGTTTCCTGCATTCTTGATTCTTCGAAGGAACAATTGAGTTACTGTACATATCATACCTGTGGACCAACCAGGAATAAGTGAAAGCCCAATAAAAGCTCCTTTCTCCACCCACCCCCCATTAGGCAGTGGTTTGGTTTCTCTCGTTCATGCTTTTGGAAGGTAGAAAACTTTAATAATAATTTTCCCTCTAATAAAGCATGCACACTTTTTTTATTGTAACAGAAGAGCTGATAAGAGTAACACACTACCGTATTTGATGGTACCATTTTATGCAACTTATGTTAGTATACAAAAGAATGCCTGTCATTTTGTACTAAAGAAAAGAGGAATTTTTTTTTTCTCCTGAATATGACCTAGTTCTTCCAGGATAGCCCAGATTACGATTATTAGAATCCCCATTCAGACGTTCCTGGTGGCTCTGCTCATTCACTGAGCAGGTTCTTACTAAGCATCTCTCTGCCCCAGGCATGGGCTGGGTCCTAAGGGAGGTACAAAGATGAGCAAGACTGAGAAATTTCAAGTCCCTGGGGATTGTGGGAAAGAGGTGGGGAACAGACAGGAAGTGTGCATGTGTGGTGAAGTCACTTGCACTGGAACAGGAAGTGGAAATTATGGGTTGTTGTCCCGACCCTGCCTCCACCTTGCCACGGTGACCCAAGACAAGTCCTGCTCCACCCTGCATGCCGTGTGCCAAATGAAGGTTTGGACCAGATGAATACAAAGCTTGCTCCAGGGGCAGAATGCTGTAATCCTCATGAGCCAGGACTTGTGACTGTGCAAATTCTCAGAATGGTACAAATTCCACAATCCCAAACTGTCACCCACACCGGCTGTACCTCAACTGCATTCTTCATCAGTCTAGTGGAGCGATTTCTGTATTTCCTGCATGAACTGTTTCTGCTTTGCTTGCTAATTTTTCTCTTTCTCTTCTTTTTCTCTCTCTCTCTTCCTCTCTCTGTTTCCTTTCCCTGCACCTCCTGACCCTTCTTTGAACTTCACCCTGGTGGCAGAAACCGAAATGGATGAGGAGAACGAACTCGGGTCAGAGCAAGAGACAGAGTGAATGACGGGACCCCACAGAGTACAGACGTCCAGGAATGGACCACTCACAAGACCCTGGGGTCCTAGAACTACTGCACCCCTCCCCACCCCGCCAACACTCCATTTCCAATTTCTGTGCGGATTAGTGTGGATGCTGAACCAGGCAACACAGTCAAGCAGTTGAAACTGCTGCGGACAATTACTGCCCACCTCCTCTCCGCTCTCAGGGGCACCCCTGCCCCTGAGACAATTCTCCACTGGAGGGCTCACTCATCATTCAATCAGTACGCTAGAAAATAATGAAAGGACGAGGGGGATTTTTTTTTTTTTTAGCACCTCCAAGTGGACGGTACTCTTCTCAAAGGACAAATGACTTTGGTCCTAGAGACCCAAGATTTCATATACAACCACATGCCCCTAGGCTGACCAGGTCAAAGTGGGCCCTGGTTCCTAATCCACTCCACACTTGAAGCTGAAATGGGCCAGAAGGCCTGTGACTTGATGACTTTAATATTTTTATCTGTGGCTACTTTCTAATAACCAGGAGTAGGTGAAACTAACAATAACTCATAGAGCATGGGTTTTGTAGGAAACCTAGACATAGTCTCATCCATGAAAGTTTCTATTCCACCTGCACCTAACCCGGGGCTGAAAGTGCATTATCAGAGGTTCTTTCCTCTGGGCCGGGGCTTACAATCTTGCATTTCTGAAAACTTGCTGATTAAAGGTTTCAAAAGAGGTCTCACCCTCAAAAGCAGCAGTCCTCAGCTTTGGTGCAGTGGGACATCACTGGGTCCCACGATAAAGGGCTCTGTAGTGGTGGTGGGAACCTCTGCTTCAGCCTGAACAAAACCGGAATAGACATATCAGAGAAGCCGTGCATTACACTGTGACTACTCAGTCTGTGTGGTGATTACATGGGCTCTTGATGCAGGCAGAACCCTGCAAGGGTGGATGATGGCAGGTGCATAGATTGTGGTGCTAGCCTAGGGCAGGGGTGCCCCTGAGAGCAGAGAGGAGGTGGGCAGTAAAGATGAGCATCAGTTCAATCAATATGGTTATGTCCCCGAAGTGTAACAGATATTGTACTCAGTGAGATAGAGGGAATCCTAATTTAGGTAGAAGATTTGATATGGACCCCAATAATGGCAATACCGGGCAACGTAAGATAAATGTGTCAGAGAGATGAATATGAATAGAGGCCTCTGTAAGGAGAAAGGAGGAGGCAGCCCTATCCAATTAGAAGACTGCAGAAAGACTCTCAAGAAGAAGCAGTGTTTGATCAAGGCCTCAGGGTGGCCAGAGCATGGACCCCAGGGGTTCCGGTGTGGGGGAAGCAGGTGAGGGAGCGGCACAGTGAGGGCTCTGTGATGCTGGAGCTCAGGTGCACCGAGGGCGGGGACCAAGAGGCGCTGGGGTAGGGGGCCGTCCCTGAGGCCGGAGGGCTGGGGGGAGCCCATGGTATGTCGTTCTCCAGGAAGCCCCGGATTGTGGCAGAGCACACTCAGGATGGCGGGTCAGGAAAGATGTGTCTGAAGGAAAATAAACGTCAGCCAGAGATGACAGCAGAGACAGAATGTGGGGTGGTGTATCCCATCCCAGAGAATGAGGAGAAAGGGAGGCCAAAGGAATGGAAACATAAAGGACATTTTGATTCCAAGGTGTGGAAGTGGCCAGAGGGAACGTTAGGGAAAGGGTGAGACCCTTCCTAAAGCAAAGAAGCGAGACCAGCTGAGGAAGCAGCCTCTGGGTGTAGCATCTTTGATTGTGCCAGGGCTCAAGGCCCCTCAGAAAGGGAAGTCGTCCCCAGGTCCCAGAGAGACATGGCCGTTCACCTGCCACAGTAGACTTGGGAGTAGAAGCATACCACCCCCACTCACCATACCCAAGCTGAAGCGACCCTCTATTTTATACTACTTCTCACCTCTATCTGGCTATAGGGTTACTTCTCTGGAGTGACAGGAAAGCAGGCCCTCTACTCAGGAAATAACTCCCCACCCTTGCTGGCCAAGTAACAGGCTCTCAGTAGCCTGACCAGGTAGCCGTGTCCAAGGCCAACCCTGCAATTCCTGCCCCTGGAACTAGGTATTAGGTTCAGGGAATACTCTAGGCAAAATGAACTGCTAGGCCACCGTTAGGAGAGACGAGAGTAATACCAAGATCCAGGCACCAGTCAATGGCATTTCCTAAAAAAGGAAGAAAAATCTGCTTTGAGACTCAGCAAGAAAATACATTTAAAACTGTGTTATGGCTTTAAATAACAGCTATTATGGCCTCTTGTGATCCTAGTGCTGACTCTCACTCACACAGTGTGGTAGAGTGTCTCCATTTTTGGGTGATCAAAATGAATAGGAACGATTTGTCCAAGGGGATTAGAGGTCAAGACCAAAGATTAACCAGTTCTCTTGGCTTTTGCCTTCCTTGTGGATAGGAGGCACCTGTTTTACTCTCAGCCTTCACCCCTCTCCTCCACAATGGGGGGCCTTGGAGTTAACTCTGTTTTAGATTAGGTAACTCTTTATTCAATCAAAATGATGGATTTAGAGTTCTAAATTTAAAAACTACAATTTCTGGGTAGCATCTCAAGGGCAAATTGCCTTCTCTCTGTCCCAAGGAGGGGGAATCTGGAAATTCTTCTTTTTGGAATACTGTCCTCTGAAATAACCAGGAGATTATTAGCTAATGTCCATCATTACCCAGTTAATATTGATTTTAAGCCATTTTAAGTAGAAAACAGATCCTTAAGAACTGTCGGTTGGTTTTCTTAAAAGAACACTGGGTTTAAAGTCAGGTCTAGTTTTCTGATTGTAACTCGCTGTGTGACCTTAGGCCAGCCAAGTCTCCTCTCTGAGCTCATCTGTAAAGTTAAAATGATATTCTGGATTGTCTGCCTTGGGGTTCCTTATCAACTAAAAAGTTCCATGATTCTTCTATGATTCTTCAACTCTGGCATAGCCTGTTAGACCTAAGATGAAGATTTCCTTAGAAGTGAACACCACCCCCTAAAGGAGGCTCCCAAAGAGGCCCTGACAAATTGGGGCCTCAGCCTGTGACTTGGCTTCTGACAGACTCATGCTGGACTCTGTGCTGGCGATGCCCCTAAGACCACCTCTGAGGAGCAGGCATCCTACAGC
Organism: Neomonachus schauinslandi; assembly: GCF_002201575.2. NCBI lineage: Eukaryota > Metazoa > Chordata > Mammalia > Carnivora > Phocidae > Neomonachus > Neomonachus schauinslandi. Next base: position 78,126,433 of record NC_058403.1, read on the forward strand.
GAGGCCCAACATCCAGCCCCCAGCAATTGGAGAACATAAGCAGGTGAATAACGAAAACTTAGTCTGCCCCGGATCTCACCTCCCGCCTTCTGTGACCAAGCAAGATGCCCATGGAGAGCCAGCAGGGTAGGGTCCTGTACTCACGCAGGAGCTGCTTTCTTTCTGTTTGATTTGGTTTTTGTATGCCAAGCACCAGTGTGAGCACATTAACTGCTCTTACTCAGCATGTGTTCGGTCAGGAAGAACTGAAGATTCTTCTGTTTGTGTCAGCCAGAGTTTTTTCGCTGAGCTGGAGGCCTCGTGCTTGGGCAGGAGAGACTAAGAGGATTGCGTAATAGAACTGGAAGTCAAGGAAAGGGCTATGTGGGGGAAAGTCTGGGGTCTGCTTAAATCTCAGTAGTCCTGCCCCTTCCCTGGAGTTGACACCAGGCCAGGTGAGTTGGCCACACGGTAGTGCCACAGTGGATGGGAGAGACCCCAAAAGCAGCACCACCCCAAGGCAGACAATCCAGAATGCACAGGCCCTGTACCATTCTCACAGACTATAGCATTGCTCTCTGCAGGTGTGTGCAGTGCACAACCTGCACATCTGTGTGAGACAGACCCACCATATGGCCCCAAGAAGAAGAGCAAAGGTTAATTGGGGGTGTCACTCTCTTTTCTCAGTTGCAGACTGTGGAGCCCCAGCAGAGCTGAAACATGGGCTGATCACCTTCTCCACCAGGAACAACCTTACCACATATAAATCCGAGATCCACTACTCCTGCCAACAGCCGTACTATAAGATGCTCCACAATATCACAGGTGAGCCGTCCATGCTAAACCAGCACATTCCCGCCTCACACCATTTGGGTCTCAGGGTTGGACCGGGGGCTGCAGCAGCCAGACCACTGGCTGAAGTGTGGGAGGAATTGGGAGGAGAAACATTAGGGGGCATGCCTCACCTCTCCCTGCCTCAGGCTGATGTCCCAGGGGTTAGGCCACAGGGCACCGCAGTACCCTCACATGCACACCCAAGGCCCTGGCAGAGAAGGAACCCTCAGGGAGATGGCAAAGCCCTCCAGCTCTGCCTCCACCACAGACTGGTACTAAGAAAATTCTTCCAAGTTCTCTAAGCTTCCAATCCTCACTTTCCAAGAGGGGAGCAGCGGTATAATTCACAAAGCTAATGTAAGACTCAGACAAGATGGTGGACACTAGTGTGGTTTCTTAAAAAGTTTATTAAGCGGGGAAAGGAGAGAAGGCAAGTGTGCCACAGAGAACTCTGGGGGACCTGGTGCCTGAGGGGGAGGAAGGGCTGGCTAGGGGGGGCGGGGGGGCAGAGGGAGGAGCACACCCCGCCCCCCCCCCCCGGGCAGGAGTCTGATTGTGCAGAGCTTCAGGCACCCTGCTGAAGAGTGTGCTGTTTGTTTTTGAGGGCAATGGGGAGCCATTGGTGATTCTGAGCAGAGGGAAAGCATAGATTTCTATTTTAGAAAGATCCTTCAGGTTGCAGGGAGGACTGGCTTAAAGAGAATGGCATCAGAGAGACCATTTGGAAGACGTGCAGTGGTCCACCATAGAATTAAGAACCCAGATCTATTTTCCACGTGCTACAAATCAACCCTTTCTCCCTCTTCTCCCACCTTTTTTCACTCACCCAGGTATATATACCTGTTCCGCCCAAGGAGTCTGGATGAATGAAGTACTGGGGAGAAGCCAGCCCACATGCCTGCCAGGTACCTGACTCTCAAGTCCTCTGCCTCCAGGTCTCCCATCCAAGGTGCTCTGGCTGTTGATGGAGTGGGGATGGGGACCATGATGCTTTGGTTCTTTGTTAAAAGATATCTCAGAGAGCCAAGGATAGAGACGCCCAACCTCACACTTTTGCAAACCAACCAGCTTCTATATTCAGCCTGTGCTATCACACCAAGAGCCTTCCTGTTCTCCTTTCTCTGCAGTTCTGCTCCCTTCCCACCAGGCTTTCCCTCCAACGGTTTGTGTGTGCACCTGCTGTGCACCAGGGAAATTAGGAATGTGGGCATCCTGTCCTCAAGCACTCACTGTGCTGTAGGGGAGATGAACAATGTAAGACAAATAACAAATAAGTATAGGACAGAGTAAGAAGTTCTTCCAAAGAGCAACCTGTTCAAGTCTTACTGACTGCTACAACTCTATGGCTCACCTACTGACCCCATTTTAAGATGAAAAAAGAATTTTGTGGTAATAGAAAGTGTCACGATGCATAGAGATTTGGGGGACATTTTGTAGATATTTGCTTTAGCATTAAAAGTATGGGTGATTTGCATTGCAATCATAGGGCACACTTACATTCAAATCGACTTACTAGAAAATTATAGCCTCAAATGCACACTGTAGGGTGAAACAAATAATCCACACCCAAAAAAATTAATAGTCATGGCACAGATATTTATACTTGTAATAAAAGCAAGAATAGCAGAATTGATTTAATTAATCAAGCAGAATTAATTGAAAGACACAACCATTCAGAGCAGCACTGGGGATCGATGCTGATCCCATCTGCATGTTCGCTGGAAAAGCAGCAAAGCATGAGCTTTGCCGTGTAGTTAAACGTCGGGTGGCATTTGCATTTTATGAATTAGAGTGTTGGGAAAACTAAGTGTATTATCTGAATGGTACATTTTAGTAACCATCAATATCCACTCAGTAAGCTTCTAGATGTTAGATTTAGATGTTAAAATGGAAAGACTATGGAGTTGTCTGCGATTGTCCTCAAGAACCAAAGAAAATGTTAGCATTCCATGTTGGCCATCACAGTGGCTATGAGATCCTAGAGAAGGAGGAATTCACTGCGTGTGATAGTCTGGGAGTGGAGGGGTGAGGACTGGTTAGGAAGACTTCACTTGGGAGGGCTTTATGCCCAAGAAAGAACTTGGAGGAGGTGGAGCAGAGGAAAGGTCAAGCCACTCATACTCTGCTGATTCCCATCATCTCATTTAGGCTTAGTCTGGAGCACACTCGAGGGCACAGTTGGTGAACCCTCAGAGAAGATAGGGAATGGTGGAGCTGTGGCAAACTGGAAAATCTAATTCCCATTTTGCTAAAATACCATGTGGGCCAAAGGAAAAAGCATTTCAGGCAGATTTCGTCCTGGGCAGCCATGTTGCAACCTCTGGAAGGGGAAGAGGCATTGAGCTGGGAGTCAGGGGTTTGGGTCCTAGTCCTGGTGCTATCATTCTCTTATTGTGATCTCTGGTAAGTAATCTCACCTCTCTGAGGCTAGGATTCCATACCTAAGAAGTGAGGGAGCAGGACAAGGTGATCCATAACATTCTATGACCCTTAACGGTCATCATCCTCTATATTTATACAAAGCATCTTAGATACAGGGAGTCATGAAATTCTTTTAATACCTGGCATTGGGAAGAACCATGGTTCACCATTGGACCATGCCAGAGATTTCTAAAGTCTTTCCTCCTGAAACATCAAAATTGAACACAGAAGCAAGCCAGAAAGGAGAAAGCCATTTTATCTAGCATCATAATATCCACCTTTCCAGGGAACCTTATTAAGCAAATATTATTTGCCCTTCATTTTACATGTGAGAAAACTGAGGATCAGTGAGATGTAATGATTTTCCCAAGGCTACCCACAGAGTTAGGAGCAGAGCTGGAAGGTGAAGTGAAGACTTTGATATCAGCACAAGCAATGCTGAGACGTTCTTGACTCTGATTGTGTTTCATGCCATCCTCATGGACCCAGAATTATACAATATCACATTTTTGTTTTAAGGGCCCTCTCTCAGTACCTCCAGTGCTCTAGAGCCCAAATCTGGCTTCAGCACAGCTGAAGCTCTAGGTTTTCAAGAAGATACCTTTGTTCCAGGAAAGACTGGATGGAGAATGGTAGCAGCCAAAAAGAATGGCCTCATTTCAATGAGCTCTCTCAAAGCTTGTTGCATCATTCAACCTCTTGAAAGGACAAAAGCATATCAAGAAGAAAAACTTTAGTGGAGAAAATGAAGCAAGAGTTAGAAGAAATGGGCTCTTCTTCTGGCTCTGTCACTAATGACTTTGAGTATGTCACCTGCCTTCTCTAAACCTCGATTTCTGCATCTGTAAATTAGTGGTTCTCCAAGCTTCCCCAGCTCTGACATCGGCAAAAGGCACCATTCAGTGCTGGCTTTGTTGTAAACATGGACTCAGCCACAGGCCTGGCCCTCACCAGATGAGGGCCTTTCAGCACTAAATGAGCTATTGTGCAGGGCCAGTCACAGATCGCCTTGAGATGTCACCCCATTGGCTGTGGCTTGTAACTAAGAGCCTGGCCTTCCACTCTGGAAGACCAGGCCACAGAAAGTTAGCAAAGGCCACCTCACATCTGGCCTGGTGGGAATGACAGGGTGCCTAAGGATCATGTAAGAAACCTTTGGCATCAGGAGGAAGAACATCTGAAAAGCATTAGATTGCTGAAAACCTGACCTCCCAAAGTTGCCAAGAAAATTCAAATGTTCCTTGGTCTTTAAAGGATCATTGAAAGTATCCAGGACCAAAGAGTATAGCCTGGCTATTTGCAACCAGGAAGAAGCCCATACTCACACCAGGCTTACCTCCTAGGCCTAAGAACCCTGCTGGGAAGGCTCATGTGAGCTTGTTCTTGGCCAGTGGAGGAGTGGTACTGAAGACCCCTGCTCATGGGCCAAAGGCGTTTGGCTGCAGGAGGCTGGTGGTGCATGTGCATGCTCGGGGTACAACTCAGTGGAACGAAGTTTGATCAGACCTTTCTTCTTCCCCTGAAGGTACTACAGGGTTCCTGGGTGCAATGATGGGTGGCTCAGAGCAGGGCCTATGCATCATTGCTTGTAGATTATGCCATGTTTCCCTAACCCTGGACGCCCTGGGCACACATTCACAGCATGAGTCCTTTAGGCCAAAGAAGAAAAAGTTATAGAGCCCATGACCATGATTTGTACATGTAATGAGGCACTGTGGGACATAGGACAAGACATTGATCTTAGAATCTAGTTAAGCCCTCTGCTAATGCCCCTGTTAACTTCATAGCCATGTGACCTTGGGCTAATTGCTTAACGTCTGGAGAGTTTTACTCACCTATAAAATGGGGGTGGCCAGGGAACATGAAATAAAAATTGAGGGAATTTGGAATTTGAAAGATCCACAGAGATCATATTGACCAACTGCCTTATTTAGCAGGTCAAAAATTTAAGTCCGGAGAGACAAATTTACTTACCCAGAATCGCACAGGACATATGAGAGAAAAGCCAGGTCAAGGCCCCAGGTGTCTTGGCTCCCAGTCCAGTGTTCGCTGTGACCTGCTAGACAGTCTTTTAGTTTCCTTCCATCTCTCAAAGCCCATGACCTCTGGTTTCCAGAAGTTTTCTAAGTATCCACAGCATGGGCCACTTCTGGAATATCCAGGCCAAAGTGAACTTGGCTGGAAATGGTTCAGGATGGTGAAGGCCCATGCATGCAATGGTCTGGTCCATAGATGGCACTGGCTACAGAAGAGCTAGACCACACACAGGCCAACTAGAAAGACTTAGGTCAAAGTCACACCCATGCAGAGCTCTCCCGGGCCACCATGGCCCTGTAATGTAGAGTAGGGTCCCGTGTTGGCATAATCTACAGTGGATGAGATGGGAATTTCTTTCTGTGGCTCTTTTCACATGGCTGATCTGACCAGTCCCTGTTTCTTATCCCCATTCCCTCCTTCTCCTTACAGTGTGTGGTCAGCCCTCCCGCTCACTGCCAAACCTGGTCAAGAGAATCATCGGGGGCCGGAATGCTGAGCCTGGCCTCTTTCCATGGCAGGCCCTGATAGTGGTGGAGGATACCTCGAGGGTGCCGAACGACAAGTGGTTTGGGAGTGGGGCCCTGCTCTCTGAGTCCTGGATCCTCACAGCAGCCCACGTGCTGCGCTCCCAGCGAAGAGACAACACAGTAATACCGGTCTCCAAGGAGCATGTCACCGTCTACCTGGGCCTGCATGATGTGCGGGACAAATCAGGGGCTGTCAACAGCTCTGCGGCACAAGTGGTGCTCCACCCAGACTTCAACATCCAGAACTACAACCATGACATAGCTCTGGTGCAGCTGCGGGAGCCTGTGCCCCTGGGGCCCCACGTCATGCCCATCTGCCTGCCAAGTCCTGAGCCCGAAGGCCCAGAGCCCCATATGCTGGGCTTGGTAGCTGGCTGGGGTATCTCCAATCCTAATGTGACAGTGGATGAGATCATCAGCAGTGGCACGCGGACCTTGTCAGACGTCCTGCAGTATGTCAAGTTACCTGTGGTGCCATATGCGGAGTGCAAAACCAGCTACGAGTCCCGGTCGGGGAACTACAGTGTCACGGAGAACATGTTCTGTGCCGGCTACTTCGAGGGTGGCAAGGACACATGCCTCGGAGACAGTGGTGGGGCCTTTGTCATTCTGGATGACTTGAGCCAGCGCTGGGTGGCCCAAGGCCTGGTGTCCTGGGGGGGCCCTGAAGAATGTGGCAGCAAGCAGGTCTATGGGGTCTACACGAAGGTCTCCAACTATGTGGACTGGGTGTGGGAGCAGATGGGCTCCCCACAAGGTCTGGGAGAGCTCCAGGTGGAACGGTGAGCTGACTGACGTCCTCAGGGCCGGCCTGCCCTCCCCCAGCCTGAGTGAGGCTGTACACGCACTTCCGACGGCACACTCCAAGTTACTCACCAGACCAAACGGAATGGAACCCTTCCTCCCAAGACAGCCCCCGGGGCTCTGAGAGGCAACAGTGTGGTACAGGAAAAGGCTGTATGCAAGAGGCCTGGGTCCACGGCCCTGAGCGAGCCCCTTCCCTTCTGTAGGCCTCACTCTCCCCTGCAATACAATGAGGGAACTAGCCCTCTGGCTAATCCCAGCACTCCTCTCCAGAAGGGCTCCACCCCGATGGCCTTATGCACTCCTACTCACTTACCAAACCCTTCAGTCCCACTGTTGGTGTGCCTGAGCTTGGACCTGATTGTTAGAAAACCATCCCTTATGTTGAGCTGAACACTGAGTCCATCTATTTTCTCAAATCGGCCCTCGGCACAGACGAGTCTAGTCCCTTTTAGGGGGAAAGCACTCAGGCTTGAGGAGACAGGGGCCAGACCCCCAGGGCCCTGTCTCCTAGTGTGATGTCTTGGGGTACTTTCATCCCTTGGATTTCTCTCCCAAAAGTTTCTTGTAATCCAAGCCTTATCCCTGTGTTCTCTATTAAAGGAAATCTCTCTATTAAAGGACAAAGAGAAAGCTGGAAAGCTTTGTGGTGACTAAGGGGAGGAGAATATCAGTGGGAGGCTCCCCATCCCTGAGAACTTCCATTGTTGATTCTGAACACATCATTTAGGCTCATATGTCATTCTCCAGTACCAGCTGACAACACAGGTGTCCACACCTGCAGCTCCAGACAAGCATGAAGCAAACTTCCAGCTCTGAAGTATATCATCTGAAAAGGCCACCTGAGCCCCAGTCCCAGGAACAGAGACTCAACTGGATTGCCTGGAAAAAGAGAAGGCCCACACCATGCCCCGCTGTGTGTGCTTCTGGGCAGGAAAATGGAAGAAGGAGTGGGCTCAGGACATTAGGTGTAACTTGATCCCGCCAGATCATCTGGTGTGCCCACAGTCCGAGCTCTTCAGAGAACCCACCTGTCATGGATGTTCACAGAGATCCACTCCTTGGGTTTCCAGGAGCCAGACAAGGGAAGCAGAGACTTGCCCGTAAAAGACAGTGAAAAGAGATAAAGCCAAGAGTGCTGAGTTCTAGCCTCAGCTCTGCCCCTAACTGGCTGTCTAACCTCTCACAAATCACTTTTCCTTTGTGGGCCTCAGTTTCCCCATCTGTAAAAGGAAGACATTAGATCCCCCTCAGGGTCCTTCTGACTCTAGCATTTAGTCTTCTGATTGCCCGCAGCCTCTCCCTGAGCCTCACAGGGTTGATTGTGTTCCTTCTCCCCAGAGCTTGCTCTTCTGGGATTTCTCCATCAGAGCGAGGCAGCCAGAGAAGTCCCTGAGAGGGATTCCAAGAGAACAATTGGGAAGTGTCCACTTTTCCAACCGGTTCATGAAAGCACACTCCTATGTAGAGGGTGCTATATTTTGTATATTTTATATCACAAGCTTCACTACTCTGCAAGCCACCTCTGCACTCTGTTTCTCCTGTCAGGGGTCTAAAGTGGAAATAAACTTCCTGTGGATAACCAACAGCCTTCATTCTGGGGTTTGATGATTGTTGACGCTTGTTTATTTTTGGCTTTTTGAAGAGAGACTGGCCCCTCATTAAGCTACTATCTCTCCCATTACAGAAAAGGTACAACTTTTGTCATCTGGACCTCATTCAAGAAGGAGTAATGAAGAATGGAGTCGGTTATGGACATGTGTCCCTCTAGGCTGTGCACGCCTTCACTGAAGTGCCTGCCAATTAAGTTCTTGACTTCAAAGAGTCAAACTAGCATGCAAGACAGGGTCTCATGCATCTAGGTCTCACACAGGTGAAAGGCGTCAAGTGTCATAAGAGAAGTAGAGATTGCAGCACTGTGGGAGCTTAAAGGCAGGAGAGAGTCACAGGGCTGAAGGGGATCTGGAGAGCTTTGCAAAGAGGCTGCAAAGAATGCACCAGGAGAGATGGGCCAGGGTGGATGAAGATCAAGCCGGGAAGCGTGCGTGAGTGGAGCGGGAGCATGGGGAATCCGGGAGAGTGGAAGGAGTCTCGAAGCCTATACTATGTTTGTGCTGTCCTATAACGAGTGATTCTCTAAGTGGGAGTATATCAGAATCACCTGGAGTGCTCGTTAGAAATGCAGGGTCTCATCCACAGGGAATTCTGAATGCGTAGACCTGAGGGTGGGCAGCAGGGTGTGGGGTGTGGAGGGAAGCACTCTGGAGAGAGATGGTGAAAACCCACCAGACCTAGGGCTAAGCTGGTGCAGATGTAGATGCGGGAGGAGTTTAAGACATCCAAGTAGTGTACTCAGCAGGGCTTGGTGTATAGGAATCCTATGAAATGGTGCAGGCATGGAGCGGGGTCAGGTGCACAGCTAACCTGTTAGTGAGGCTTCTCCATGGATGCACTCATGGTTTGCCTTTGTTTGGGGTTTGTATCATAATGAAAACATCATGTTTTTTACACTATTGAGAACTAAAAGAATCCTAAATTGTGCTTGATGTTTTACATGTAACTGGTCTTGAGGATTATCTGTTTTGGATTCTACTAAAAATTTCAAATTTTTCCTTTCCTCTAGATATTTATGTTGTGACGTACTGAGATACTGAGGTACCATGAGGTTACATGGAAAGCACTCTGTGACATGGCATGGAGGAAACACATTACTCTCTGCTTCTCCTAGTGATTTTTTACCAACTTAGGGGCTGATTGAATATGGGGGCTGAAGGAAATGGAGGAAACCGGGATGCCGTCTATGCGGGCGTTAACAGACATTTGGAATGTCAGAGGGGAGGAGGTCACGAGCAATCCAGCTGGAGATGTAAGGAAGGAATAGCAAGAAAGGAATGGCTCAGAGGCCAGGGCAGGTCAGAGACACGGATCTGAAATCCATCAGGGTATAGGATAGGTGGTAGGGTGCCACGGGAGGAGGCTGGTATTAATCTACCGCAAGTGTACGGAAGAGTGGACAAAGGACCGATCGAGGGGACCCCAGCATGGAAGGCATGGAGAGAAGAGAAACCTCAAGAAAGAGACCAAAAAGGGGTTGGAAACACAGGAAGAGAAGTGCTTCAGAAGCCATGGAGGGAGCATGAGGAGGGATAAAGTAGTCAAGAGAACCAATGCCACAGGGCACTCTAGAGGACAGTCTCCAGGCAGAACATTCCCCAGGGATAAGCATCCAGTCTCTACTGTCAACTCTGAGAGGATCCAAGAAGCAGGCCCCCTGCTGTGTTCAAAGTCTCCAGCTCTCCCTCATCCTTCCCCTCCTCCCCTTCCTCCTCCCCCTCCCCCTCCTTCTTTCTTCTCCCCCTCCTCTCCCTCCTTCTCCATCTTTCTTCTCTCTCTCTCTCCTCCTTCCCTCCCTCCTTTCCCCCACTCTGTGTCCAGACTTCTCCTAGGTTTTATCTCTCTCCTGAGGCAGGAGACTATACTTACATCCTCCTTTCTCTCTGACTTGGAGTAAAAATCATATGATGGTATACTTAGTTCTCTGGGTTTTGGCTCCTTGAAACCTACAAATCTTTTAGCACAATCCCTGACTCTTCAAATGAAAATTTCCACTTCCAACTTTGGTTTCTGCTTTGCTCCTTCAAAACTCAAAGTTGTGTCCAGCCGCACCTAAAGCACTGGATGCTCCAGCTTTAATAATAGGGAGCCAGAGGGCAAGGGAAATCCCTGGAAATGAAATTTCAAATAGTATCTTCCTACACATGTAAATATCACCCTTGAAGTCCCACGTATGGGCCCAGAGCCATTCTACCTCCATCTATGATTGGGGGTCTATTAAATGTCCAAACAGCTACTTTATTCCCAGGAGTGTGCAGAGCCTGGGAATAAAGTAGCTCCAAAGGAGAAGGAAGGATGTGGAGACTGAGTGTCAACTCCTCTTTCCAGAAGCTTGGCTATGGAAAGGCTGAGAGGGAAAGACTATGGAGTGAATGAGAAGCCAGGAAAGCAGAAGCATGGTTTTAGGGTAAGAAGATGTGGCCATGTTTTGGAGGCATAAGCAAAGGAGAGATTCAGGATACTGGAAAAGGGTGAGAATCCTCCAAGCCAGGCCCTCGAGAGTGTGGAAGTGAGGAGATCCAGAGTCCAGAATTACTTCTGAAGAGAAAAATGTTTACAGAGGGGGCAGACGGAGAGAAGATGCTTGGGGGAGTTCTCACCCAGTGGGCTCTGAGATTCTACTGGGAATGGGGACAGGACATTAGCCTGGGGCAGTGGCCAAGGACATGCGGAATGAAGCTACTGGGAGATGCTGAAGATGCATCCCAGCCCTACTCAGCAGCTAGGTGACAGTTACAAAGAAGGCAGATGGTTACCTGGGTATGAGTGCTCTGGGAAGTCACACAGGTAAGAGTTAGTGGTGCTGGCCAGGGTAGGAAAAGCTCAGAAGTCAGGAGACCTAGAATGAGTCTTGTCACTAACTCATAGAGTAACTTTTGGCATGTTAATTCCCTTCTTAGAGCCTCAGTTTCCTTAGCTCTACAATGAGAGGAATGGACTAAATAGTCTTCAAGGGCTGTTTAGCTATAAGATGCTGTGTGTCTGTGTCTGTAAATCCAAGTCAGTGGAAACAATACGGAGCAGGCAGACACTTGTAGGGGTCTTTACCCCCCAAGGCCCTGAGGAAGGGCTTCTCTGAGAAGAGATCCCTGTGGATACAGCATGAAAATTCTTCATTAGTCAGGACTCTTTCATTCATGTGAAAGAAACAGCTTACAGGAGGGAGGGAGGGAGGGACAGAGAGAGGGAGGAAGGGAGAGAGAATTATAGGCTCACATAGCTGAAAAGTCCTTATCACAAGGCTTCAGTTATGGTTAGATCAAGGAGCTCAAATATCAGGATACAGTCTCCCTCTTGCTTCACTCTTCCTCATCTAGACCCACTTTTTTCCATTAGTAGCATCATTCTCAGAAGACTCCCCATGAAGTGATCATTGGCAGACCTTAGCTTATAGTCAGCAATTTAGCAACCCCAACAGGAAAGTCCTTCTCTTTTTTAATATGGTTAGCAAAATTCCCAAGGCAGACCTTCACTGGGCTGGCCACAGTTACATTCCCATCTCTGAGCAATCGTCCCCAGAGGATGAGAGGATTTAATTCATCAGGTCTCGGTCACATTCCTACCTCTAGAATCAGAGGTAAGATCATTCCAACTCAGGGCATATGGACTAAGAATTGAGGGAGAATAGACCCCAGAGGAAAATTGGAGTGCTGTTACTTAAAAGAGCAATGAATGCCAGGAAAACAAAAATAATAGATGTTCCTAAGAAAGGGTGTTGAGAGATGCCTGGATGGCTCAGTCAGTTAAGCGTCTGTGGTTAAGCATCTGCCTTCTGCTCAGGTCATGATCCCACGGTCCTGGGATTGAGTCCCGCATTGAGCTCCTTGCTCAAATAAATAAGAAGAGAGGGTGTTGAGCTGGTATCTCTGGCAAAGAGCAAGATGAAGGCCACAGTGTGATCTGTCCCTCCCTCCTTTGGCTGCAGTGTGTGGGGTCCCCAAGTTCTCCTGAAAGCTGTTGGCCAGGATCTTCAATGGACGCCCAGCCCAGAAAGGCACCACCCCCTGGATTGCCATGCTATCATACCTGAGAGAGCAGCCCTTCTGTGGGGGCTCCCTTCTAGGTAAGGAGATGTGGAAAGGGCTGGGGACCCAGCATTAGGGGGCAGGGTGAAAGTGAAAGAACCCAACCCTCTTCCTGGAGACTGACCAAGATTTCTCCATTGAGATTCACTGTCCACACTAGAAGTGAGACCCAGAAGGACAGTGTGGTAGGAAGAGCCCTTAACTGGAGCTAGGAGATATGTATTCCTGCTCTAGCTTGCTCCTTCAGTCAACAAACACCTATGAAGTCCTGGTCAGTCTCGGGCACTGGGGAGGACCAAGTTGAGGAGTCAGACCCTCAAACATTGATTACAAGGCACTCATGTGAACCTCAAAGGCAAGGTGTGCCAGGGCTATGGGACCAGGGAGAACCAGGAAACTCACCCTGGAGAAGCCAAGGAAGGGAGATTTACAAAGGCCCTGAATACCATCCTTAGGAATTTAGATCTATCCTGAAGGCTCCTGCAGATTTATAGGAATGTTCTCTCCAGGGGCCATACACATTGAAAGGAGAGTAAATCCTAAAGCCAGGATTTCAGTGAGGTGGCTGTGGCAATTGTGGGGAGGGAAGTCATTAGCCTCAGAATAAGGACAGGAGACAAGGGATGGCAATAAGACAGACTCAACAGCATTAGAAAATAGAATTGTCAGGATTTTGCAATGGAGTGAACGTGGGTGGGAGTGGGAGCAAGGGTGGGAAAGAAATGGCTGATGGCTCTTCCTGCCACAGGTTGGTCCCAATGATCAAAGGTCCATTCCAGCTCTGATATTATAGGAAAAATTGATACCCACCTAGAGTCCCTGGCCAGTTCCTGGTCTGATCTCACCACAAGGAAGAAGGCCTGGATGGGTGCACATCTGCCTGGGCAGCCCCCAGACTGCCAGGCCCTCCTCTCACTCACTCACCTCCCCAACAGTGGAGTCAGGCGAAGACAGCTCCAGGCTAGATCAGTGCTTTTTAAACTTTAAAGTGAATAGGAATTACTTGAGGGTCTTGTTAAAATCCCCAGATTTTACTACCGAATGCAGAATTCTATTTCAATAGATCTGAGGTGGAGCCTGAGAGTCTGCATTTCCAACAAGTTCCCAGATGAGGCTGATGCTGTTGGTCCAGGGACCACAAGGCCTGAAGGGTGGCCAGTAAGCCCAGGGTCTTCTGTGGACCCACCTTGGGCTGTCTGGGGTTCACCAAGCCCATAGGTTTAAGGGAGCCCTAAAACCCTGTTTAAGATGTTCAGTCTTGGCCTCTTGGTTAGAATAGGCAGATGAAATCAGATTTAACTCCTCATCTTCAGATTAGGGTTATATGATCGTCTGACTTGGGGTTCCGAAACGCAATGGAAAGGGGTACCCTGAAGCGGTCTGAAGCAATGGGGGGCAGGACGGGGCAGTGTACGGCAGAACATATGTACAATTCCGTTCTCAGGCTCCAGCTGGATCGTGACTGCCGCTCACTGCCTCCACCGGTCGCTCGATCCAGATTACCCAGTCCTACATGACTCAGACCTGCTCAGACCTTCTGACTTCAAAATCATCATGGGTGAGTGAGGGGCAGGCTGACTCCTGAAGCCAGCATTGGTTCTGGGCATGGGGTGTGTCCACTCGCTCACTTATCAGGGCAGGACATCTGGGTTGAAGAACAAGCTGGAACTGGAGTCCAAGCCCAAGGCTAAGATTTTCAGGTGGCGAGACCACGAGCAAGTCACTGAAGTCGAGGCCTCCATTTTTATAATGGTAAAATAAGAGCCCAGTCTAGATCATTCTAAAGACACTTCAGGCCTCTAGGAATCCATGGTTTCAAGGAAGTCATACCCAGACAATCGCAGCTTACCATCTCTTCTGTAAAGTCTAGACCATCAGCTGATTCAGTTTGGTTCAGCACATCGTTCAGCACATAGTCACACTACAGACCCTATGCCAGGATCTAAGAACACAATATAATTAAGACCTAGTCCCTACCCTCAAGGAACTTACAGTCTAATAAAGGAATAAAATATGAGCACAGAGACCTCTAGTATAAGATAGGAAGCAGTAAGTCCTATAGGAGAGAAACAGATAAGGTGCCATGGGAATTCAAAAGAAAGAGCCTTGAAACTGAAGAATCGAACGCGAGAATCAGGGAGGCTTCCTGGAGGAGAGAACACATGCCCCAGGCACTGAGGTGTGATGATATGGTTTGAACATGTGGCAGTGAGCATCAGAATGGGTGTTATAAGGCAATGGGATCAGCTCAAGAAGAAAGACAGAGGTGGGAGCCTATGGGGACACTTGGCGAAGGGCAGGTAGGATGGGACGGCTGGGAAAGGGGAGTGAGGGGCAGCAAAAGGGTTAAAGGCTGAAAACGGGCCAGATGGGACAAGGGGCGACAGGGAACAAGGTGGGACCTTACCCCCGTGCCTCGTGTGCCTTCTCTCGCCCAGGCAAGCAGTGGAGGCGCCAGTCGGATGGGAATGAACAGCATCTCAGGGCCAAACGCCCCTTCCCCCATCCCCTGTACGACCCCAACACGTTTGAGAATGACGTGGCTCTGGTGGAGCTGCTGGAGAGCCCGGTGCTGAGCGACTTTGTGATGCCCATCTGTCTGCCTGAGGGCCTCCCCCAGGAAGGTACTCTGCCCGACGCCTGACCCCACCCCTGCAGAACAGCAGGGGCCTCCCCAGGCACCGCTGAGCCAGCTGAGCCAGCTGCCAGGGTCTGCGGGGTCCCTCGGCTGCCTCCCCAAGAACAGCTGAGTCAGAGGTGGATCCAAGGCAGCACACAGTAAACAGGCAGGCTTGATCAGTCCTTGAAGGCCTGGATCAGTCAGGGTCCAGATGAGCAAACGGAAACCAGACGAGTCATTGCAAGAGGGAGAATTTAATCCAGGGCCCTGGAGGACGAGGGCAGTAAAGGGGATGCTAACCTAACGCAGGTAGTACCCGCAGGAAAAAACCACCCCTCCTAGGCCTGGGGGAACAAAGCGGAGAGGATGGAGTCACAGAACCTAGAAGGCTGGAAAAAGGACTCAGCAGCCTGCGGAGGGGCCCCGTGCTGACATGCTGGGGGGGAATCGCTGGCACCAGGCCCCGGGGCTAGGGCAGCACCAACAGGAACAACAAGCCTTCCGGGAAGTGTCCTTATTTGGGGGAGACGCCCCCGCCGACAAAGTGGAACTGCCACTTCAGAATCTCATCGGCAGCATCACCAAGCAGAGCAAAGAGCAAGTTTGGAGCTGAGGGACAATAGCTTAATCACCTGCACAGGTTCAAAACCCGGTCCTGCCACTTCCCAATTGGGTGACCTCGAGGAAGGGTCTGAACCTCCAGCCCCTTACCCTGACACTGAGGATAACACGCCATAGGGTGGCTGTGATATTTAAGTGAAATAATACACTCAAACATAATACACTCAACATTTTCATCTTGTTCTAAATTCAGTGGTGCTGCGTCATAGCTAACTTTCTTGTGTTCAAACAAATGACAAAAAGTGGTTGAATAGAACTGAGCCAGCAGGAAAGGCACAGGTATGGGCCTGATTTATCAGACGCCATGTGCCCACCATGTATCAGTTGCTCTACTTTCACTAATATATTTACTACTTATAAAAGCATCGGGGGGGGGGGTGTTGTAGTCCCATTTTCCAGATGAGAAAACTGAGGCCCAGCGACGTGAAGTGACTTACCCAAGATACAGCTTGGAAGAAGCATAGCTGGGGCTGGAAGCCAGGTTGTCCCACGTAACCCTGCATGCTGTTTTCAGTAGCCAGACTCTTTTTCACATGAAGAAATGATTGCTCTCCGTCAGTGCTCAAACCATTTCCATCTTGTCCCCACATCTGCCAACTTCACAGACTTGTAGGGTGTCAGAGCTGGGAGAGGTTTTGGAGGATCC
Organism: Neomonachus schauinslandi; assembly: GCF_002201575.2. NCBI lineage: Eukaryota > Metazoa > Chordata > Mammalia > Carnivora > Phocidae > Neomonachus > Neomonachus schauinslandi. The sequence goes on from NC_058403.1 coordinate 78,142,561, forward strand.
CGAGTCCAGCCTCTTCCTTTTATGTTTTATGGGTAGGGAAGTGGGGGGTCAGCAGGGGAGGGTGGGTCGGGGGCTCACCAAAGGCAGCATAGCGCATCGTGGACTGGGCTGAATTTTTACATTTTTCACAATTATTGATTGAGCACCGACTATGTGCCTGCACTACTGGAGGCAGGGGATACAGCACTGAACAGAGAGCTGAGACGGCCGCCTCCGTGGAGCCTAGGTTCTGTGCTACTTGGGAATGAGGGCGAGTGAAGAGCCAATCAACCAGCTAATGACTCCCAGAAATAAAAGCCCAAACCTCTGTTTCCTGTGAGCTCCAGTCCAGCAGTCCTCCTCCCCACCATGTCGCCTTTTCTCTGATGGGGCAAATTTAACCCTTCCTCCACAAGCAGGGAATGATGGGGCTGCAAGAGGCAACCCTCTGAAAACCCCACAGACAGCCACTCCTCCCTCACCGTGTCTTCTTTCTTCCAGGGGACATGGTCACCGTCAGTGGCTGGGGAAAGCAGTTCTTGCAAAGGTTCCCAGAGACCCTGATGGAGGTGAAGTTCATTTTATGTCCTATAGAGAGGGATGCTTCTGCCTGCCCCACGTTGGACCCTCCTGTTCCATGTTGCCCCTCAGGGATTCAGAGTCTCGGGCAGGGGGTGGGTGAGAGAGAGACTCCAGGGGCCCAGGCTCACCCCCAAAGTTCACTGGGATTTTGAATCCCAACAAGCTTGGTCTGTTTGTTCTACGTGGGGCTCTAGTCTCTAAACATTGTTCAATGTTTCCGTAGCATAGTAAAGGCTCAGGTAATGGAAATTCTTCCAGAAAACAGTGGGCTTGGACACCCCACAAGGCATCTGTATACCATAAGTATCCACATACCAGAATAACCAAGAATGAACTAAAGAATGGCCTCTTGAGAGCTGCAGTCCTTGCAGTAATGAACTTGATGGTTGCATTTAGAAGTTCACATTTATATCATTTCATAAAAGAACACTGCACTAGAAGTAAGGAGCTATGGCTCCAAGTACTGGCTCCTACCAACTTGCTGGGTGATCTTAAACAAGTCATTTGCCTCTCTGGGCCATTGTATAGTATCCCAAGCTGCAAAGTTAGGGGCAATGCTGGATGTCCCCCAAGACCTGCCTGGCTCGGACATGACTGGGGTTGGTAACTGCCACAGCTAATCTCTGCATCCTTCAACATATGTTATTGTAACATACTTTAAATTTTCGGATTTGCAACAACCATTCATCCCTTCCTTCATTAACTCCCAGGTATTTACCTGGTGCCTCCCACGTACCAGACGTTGTGCTAGCTACTAGGTATGCTGGGGGCAGGGGGTGGGAGAGAACACATCTGGTCCCCAGCCTCCTTGTGCTGATAGTCAAGTGAGAGGGACAAAAAGTAGTTACCAACATGGTAAATGTGATGAGGAAGAAGTGCAGGAAGCTCCAGCATGTACAACAGGAAATCTAACCTCGTCTTCGGGGTCCAGAAGGGCTCCCCAGAGGAAGTAACACTCGAACAATACCTGAACAATGAATAGAGGTGAGTCAGGCACTTGGTGGTTTGCTGAGGATATGAGTTCATAACCAGCCTGCCCTGACTTTCTCTCCCCACCTATTTGGGAAGGCCGTGGCCCAGGAGGGACCTAAAAGGTGAAAGTCAGCAGGAGCTATACTTTTGGGGTATGTGACTCATGCCATTCTTGCTCTGGGTAAATGAGACTCAGGTGTTTCCTCATGTGGTTCCAGACTTCAACATTTACCCCCAAGCCCCAAGGGCAACACTAATCACAGTACCTTACTTTATTGCTTCAGGTTAAAAAAAATATATATATATATATATATTTATATATATATATATATATATACACCTGAGTGTTGACTATGTTCCAAGCTGTGTAAGTAGAAGTGGACAAAATACAGACCCAGTGTCTAGAAGCTCATACTGTAGTGGGGGAGAAAGTAAGTAAATGCCTGCTGTAAGGTGAGCAGCGGTAAACCCTACGGTACTGAACATTTTTTTTTTTAAAGATTTTATTTATTTATTTGAGAGAGAGAATGAGATAGAGAGAGCATGAGAGGGAGGAGGGTCAGAGGGAGAAGCAGACTCCCTGCCGAGCAGGGAGCCCGATGCGAGACTCGATCCCGGGACTCCAGGATCATGACCTGAGCCGAAGGCAGTCGCTTAACCAACTGAGCCACCCAGGCGCCCGGTACTGAACATTTTTATACAGCGCTTGTAGTTTACAAAACATCTGCTCATTCGTCTCCTCTGTACCGTTCCATGTGATGAGTATGTCAAATATGGTGACTTCCATTCTTCAGATGAGGAAGTGGTCTCAGAGGTCTGAAGGGCCGTGATTACACTCTATGTCGCAGATTCCATAGCCAGTAATTGTAGGGATGGGGGGAAAGTAGACTGACCATAAGTTTTGAATACATTTCCATATTTGGAATAATGAATGCGCTAGGCAAATATTATCTCCCTTCTACAGATGAGAAAACTGAGGCCCAGAGAGGGCAAAAGACCTGTTCAAGGTCACACAGCCAGTTCATGCCTGAGACAGTTGCAGAATATGGATCTCCTGACTCTTTAGCGTTCCTTCACCCGGAGCAGAGGGCAATTGCTGAGACCAGGTCTAAGGTGGACTCAGGTTCATCCTGGAAGGGGACGGGGAGGAGCCAGCTCTAGGGGTGTCAGAGCAGAACGGACTCCTCAGCCAGGGGTGGGGACCAACCATGGCCTTATGTTCCAGATCGAAATCCCAGTTGTGGACCACCGCACATGCCTGGAGGCCTATGCCCCTCTGAAGAGGAAAGTGACCAGGGACATGATCTGTGCTGGGGAGAAGGAAGGTAAGTCAAGAGGAAGGAATACAACAGGGCACCACCAGCCACCGAAGGGCTGGAGACCCTCCAGTCTGGAAGGCTGAATGGAGGAGGAGTCAGAGGAGAGGAAGAAGGTCAGGATTCCACTGGGGAATTCCCCTGTGTCAGAGAAAGGAGCGCTAAGAAATTCCGTCATTCCCTTCCCCAAGCCCAAGTTTTCCCCTATGAAAGGAGAGTCCCGAACCCACACTTTCGGAAATCGCTGAGCTCGGAGGAGGCCCAGCAGAACCGCCCTCAGCCCAAGTTTGGGTCACATGGTCTATAGCGCCCCCTCGCGTCCAATTTTATGGATTACAAGTCAGATATAGGGAAAAGGAGGCTCCTTTGGATTTGGGGCTAAGAAGGGGAGCGCTTTAACCTGCATCTCCTTTTCATCTAGGGGGAAAGGATGCCTGTGCAGGGGACTCTGGAGGCCCCATGGTGACCCTGGATAAGGAGAGAGGCCAGTGGTACCTGGTGGGAACGGTGTCCTGGGGTGAGGACTGTGGACAGAAGGACCACTATGGGGTGTATTCCTACATCTACCACAATAAGGACTGGATCCAGAGGGTCACCAGGATGAGGAATTGAATTCCATTCCTCACCCCCCCACACCCCCTGTCCGTGGTCAGTCAGCAGCACAGGATAATTCTCTGATGCAGGATGCCCCTCCCCCTCCCCCACTTCATTCAGCCCACCCTTTACTCACCCATAACGGGGGCATCTCAGCCTGCTTTTCACACTCTCTAAAGGCTGAGTAGCTGAGTGATCAGAACACAAGGCTGAATCCAGGCCCTGTCGACTACTAGCTTTGCATCACTGGGCAGGTGACTTTACCTCTGAACCCATTTCTTCCTCCATATTATGAAAATGGCATACCTTACCTACCTCATAAATGTCTGATGAGGATAAAATTAATTAATATATACATAGCACTGAGCACAGTGCAGACAAAACCTAAGTGCTCGATAAACATGAATTAGCAAAAGGTCCTTGTGTTTACCAGGCAGACGAAGTTCTCTTACAAATCCCGCTGGGTCTTGGGGCTGATCCATATGCACCCTTCCCCTCAACTTTGACCATCTCCTTCATCTGCCTGCAAAGCTTCTTTGCTACTATGCACTTTTCTCAGTCCCAATCCCTGTCCCCTATAAAAAAGCAAAAGAGAGAAAATTCTTAGTCCTAGAGCATGTCCAATAGCAACGCACTTATGAATGTGAGCGGGACACCAAACCATGAGAGTGCCTGAGAGAAGCAGGATGGGGATGAGGGAGGGACCAAGAGCAATGGAATGGGAAGTCAGATGCCAGGTCCTAGAACTAGCTCTGCCCCCAGCTCCCATGTGACTCTATGGAAGTCCCTTCCCCTCATCTGAAAGGACCCTCCCAGGTTTGACAGTCTAGGATCCAATGAAGACATTTTTCCCTGATGAGATGAATTAAAACTGAAGTAACCAAAAAGCAAAAATCACTTTAAGGTTCAATAGGGCTTTGATGCAGACCCAATACTACATCTGCTGCAATGCCCTCCCCACCCCCACCACATCCACCACGCCCCAGTTCCCAAGAATGTAGCTCCACAAAGTGCTAGTCTAGGGAATTTTCCTCATTCCTAGGCAGAACATCTGCTCCTTCCCTTCCTGGGAACCTGAGGTTCACAAGGGTCAGTCCTGCTGGGCTAGACTCAGGCCCCTGCACTCTTCCTCCTTATGTCCACAGCTGACCCCAAGAAGCCATTCCACTGATTCCTTACCCCTGTCCCTCACCCTGAATGCCCTGGCCTTGCAAGGTCATAAGTGTTTCCCAGGCAGAATACCTCTCCCCTCCAAGAGCCACCTCCTCTCTCAGGAAGCTTCCAGAGACCTCATCCCTTCCAGAGCTCTGAGATTTAAGCCATTCAAGGGGTCAGAAGCTCCAAGTTCCTGTTTTCTGTTCTATCAAAATCGGTCTTCATGGGAAATTTCAATTCTTAGCCTGCACTACAGTTGGTGGAGTCATTCAGGATCTCTTGCTGGGAGAAGATACTGAGGGGTGAGAACTCATGGACACTAAGCCCTAGGCTGAATGCTCAGGGACAGCAGTTCACAGCCTGCTTCTGGTTCCATGAGCAAGTCATTCTACCTCTTGGCACCCTGCAGTCTGTGCTGTAGAGGGAAAATGACAATGGGTACCCAGCTTCATCAGAGATGTGTCAAGCAAGTTGAAGCTTTATCTCGGACACCGAAGAATTGCAATGCAAAGTTTGGGAGTTGCTCTAAGACATTCCAAAACCCCATACCTTTCCATTTCACAGCACTGCCTGGGTGCCCCCATAGGCTAGGTTGTGCTGACTGCTATGGAGAATACCAAGATGAGGGAAGCACTGTTCATGCCTTCCAGGAGCTTCTACAGGAAAGACTGACACATATGCAGGTGACTACCATGAACAGAATGAACCCTGCTAAGTGCTATCCTTGGGAGCAGCATGGCGGCAAAAGAATGGCCACTCTGGTATGGAGGAGTTAGAATAGGGGACTTCAGGAAGGCATCTCAGAGGAGATGATGTTGGCGCTGACCCTTGAGGAGGGTGGGCATTTCCACGGGTAAGAGAGAGGGAGGCCTTCCAGGTGGAAGGAGCCCAAGAGTAAACATCCACTCAGGCTTTCCTGAGATTACACTCACTTCTCTCACAAAAATGACATTTACTAGGCCATTGTTCTGATTCTGGGATCAGAACCAACATCTGAAATAGCCTTTCTCCTAAAAGTCAGACAACTATGGGACTTGAATAGCCTAAAGATTTATGTACAAATCCAGACTTCTGGTTGGACCCAGTTCCTCTTGTTTATTTCCCCAACTACAATTTTAGCCTTATTCTGAGGAAATGTCTAAATGTGCTGTGGAACTTCCAGCTTACCCTTGATCAGCAAACATTTATTAGATATATCAGCCCCCGCACGGCTGCGAATGTTCAAGAAGCCCAAACTTCTCACGTGGTCATAGAAGCAGAGGCTTGGAATGTCTATTAGGACCATCTTATCTAGAGATGAGAAACTCATTACGCCTAGATGTAGCCCATTCCAACTTCAGAATGTGCTGCCTCTTAGGTTGCCTCTTCCATACAACAAAAATCCACCTCCCTAAAATATAGTTTGTATATCTAAAGCTGTGATTCCAGCCGTGAATGTTGTTATTAGCAATAATGATCATGCCAAGTTCATTAGCAACAGAAGCTATTGTTATTGTGAGTAACTACACATTTGTTCCAATAAACATCTGCACTGAGTCAAAGCATTCTGTTGGGCTTGTATGTTTTTCATGCACTGATGATTCTGGTAAGTTTACTTTTCACATCAACATTTCTCTGACTCTGATTAGTATCACTGTACCATGAAGAGGGATGGGGGGAGATCCTGTTGTCAATACAATAGCATGACAGGTTTTTCAGGTCAGTTCTGATTAAATACCTTGTCCTATTATTCCTATCAATTATCAAAATATCCCAGGATGCCAATCTTTCAGCATCCAAATTCCATTTCTTGATTGTCATCCACACCCAGAATAGAAAAAAAAAAATTTTTTTTTTGATCATGTGTTTAATTGTGTGGTTCAGAAAATATGGCACCATGTCTATGAGTGTCCTGTTCTGGATTGTAGTATGTACTTTCTTTTGAGTTGATCTTGTTCCCTGATGGCAGGAATCAAAGAGTAACCACCAACAAGCAGCGTTTCGAGCAAAGATAGGTAAGATCAGGGAGGGAAAAATCTATGCCAATCACATGACAGAGATGGTGGCCAATCTGGGTCTAGAATAGGCCTTGAAATCAAGAGACTTAGGTTCTAGTGCAGCATAGGTTGACTTTCTCATCCACTTAATTTTTCCTACTAGCTGGCAGACCTCACATGGAGACTTCACAACTAAATGGGACATGGATCCTAGATGGCACCCTGGAACAGAGAAGGGATGTTAGGTGAAAATGAAGGCAACCTGAATAAAGAAGGACTTTTGTTAAGAAAAAAATTATTGAGGGCACCTGGGTGGCTCAGTTGGTTAAGCGACTGCCTTCGGCTCAGGTCATGATCCTGGAGTCCCGGGATCGGGTCCCGCATCGGGCTCCCTGCTCAGCGGGGAGTCTGCTTCTCCCTCTCACCCTCCCCCCTCTCATGCTCTCTTTCTCTATCTCATTCTCTCTCAAATAAATAAATAAAATCTTTAAAAAAAAAAGAAAAAGAAAAAATTTATTGAAACTGGTTTAGTAATTGTGAAACTTGAACCAAGATGTTAATAATAGGGGAAACTGGGGAAGGCTTTATGGAAACTTTCTGTACCATCTTTACAACTTTTCTGTGAATACAAAAGTATTTTAAAATTAAAAGTTTGTATTTTAAAAATGTGACCCAAGGTCTCCTAGTCAGGAGATGGGGACACTGCGATTTGAAACCAGTTCTCGCGGGCTCTGGGACCCCAGCTCTTACTTCACTGGCTCGACACCAGTAGTTCTCAAAGTAGGCTGTACACAGGAGTCACCAGAAATACCAGTGTCTGGGCCCTACCCCCACCTCCCCACCCCAGAGATTCAGATAGAACCAGTGTGCAGTAAGTCCTGAGCATTGGCAGGTGGGATTAAAATTTCCCCAGGTAACTCTAATGTGCATCCAGTTTGAGAACCACACTTTTAGTTATCTTGCCCATACGTGACCCCTGCAAAATGTTGGGAACCTCTATTTCTCCAGCTTGGGTCTCTGACTTAGGTCAGACAGCTGGTGGGAAGCAGAGGTGAGATAGATGCCTTGCTGCTCTAGCACACAATCCAGAAATTTCTGTGACTCTTGGCCACAAAACCATCACTAAGACATCTCTGCATGAGTGTTTTCTTGGCAGAATAGTCTTTTTTACTTTGCGCTCATAAACTGAAGAAGGGGAAAGCATTCTAGTCATGGGAGAATAGCAAAGGAGAAAACAAGGATATGAAAGGGCAGTGGGTGTTTGGGAGAAACTGAGTGACTTGGTGTCCCTGGAGAGCCAGAAGAATTGGGAGAAAAGAGAACACCATCAAGAAGATCTGAAGTGCAGAACTTAGATGCTCAGCTTGGTTTCGGGAACAGGGAGACATTTGAGTTTTTTGAACCAAGGAGAGATGTGATCACTTGACCTTTCAAGTAACGCCTTAATGCAGAGAAGAAACTAAGGGAGAAGACAGTGAAGGTAGGGGACTCAACATGACTTCCAGACATCAGGCAAGGGACCTGAATGAGGACAGGCCTGTGGGGAGGACAGGAATCTGCTTTTCAGAGCTCTGGGAATCTAGGGCTGAGCCTCAAGGAGACACTGTTAAGAGACTACCAGCTTCTGTTAACACTTCAAGGTGAATTAGCGTAGAAGCAGAGAGAAAACAGGGCATGGTCCCAAACCCAAGGGCGGTAGTGGTTTTCCAGACCCCTGATCTTTCTGTGAACTGCAGGCATCCACACTTATCTCCAGAAAGGAAGCCATGGGGTTCCCTGAATTTGAGGGAAGGACACAAACAGTGCTTTTGTAACCACCTCCAGCATCTGGTGTATGTTGGCCTATTTTTGACGAAGTTAAGAAAAATCATTTGGATGCAGAAACCCAGACTCAATTCCCAGCAATGAGCTTCTGATGACAGGAAAAAGAGCCAGGACCCTTTTGACACCTAGGTAGATCACAAAGTCTCCAAGGGAGTCCTCTCTGAGGAATGGGGTGTTAGGACAAGATAGTTTTATGACAAGGAGAAGGTGTGTCAAGCCTGGATGGCGCCCAGGGGGAGCATGCTGAATGAACAGATCGGCGTGGGTGGGAACACATCGCCCCCACCAACATCTTCCGGTCCCAGGGGAGGCCTCTGCAAATTTACAGGTTATGACCCCAATCCATACTACAGGCCAGAAGCAGACAGACCAAGCCCTGGGAATCTGGGAGGCACAGTGTAGATGTGGTCCAGGACCAAGATGCTGACCTATTTTGAAAAAGAACTTCATGTCCCCTAGAGCTATTTTTCCTGTGACATTATTCCATCTTGCCCATTTCCTGACACTATCTTGGCTTATTTTATCCATGCCCATTGAAATGCTCACTCGTGGCCCGGGTCTGCCAACGGGATCCAAGACAACAGAATTGTTCATTTAAACAACTCTGACAACATCTCCCTTTGGTCTGAGTTTGCATGTCTAGTGCCCAAATCCATACTGGCAGTCTAAGCTTCCCACAAAGCCTTTTATTTTAGCGCATTTTAAAATTATGAAATACTTCAAACACACTAAGAAAAACAGAAACAAAAACCCATGTCCTTGATGAAATGACATTTCCTGGTCAAGGGAGAGGGGCAGGACTCCCAGCCCAGGAGCGAGCTAACGCCATGACAGGTAAGGTGCTTTGGGCCAGTGGAAAGAGCTCTGAACCTTGACCCTGAAGACCTGGCTTCCAGTCCAAGCCCTGCTGCTCGATGGCTCTGGAAGCTCAAACACATCATGTTCTCTGTGCCTCAGCTTCCACAGCCCCTTGTAGGCTGCTCCTTCTTTTTAACCTCTGCACATGGAGACCCCCAGTCTCAGTCCGTGGCCTCTTTTCTATCTACCCTCACTCCCCGAGACATCTCAGCTAATCTCATGACATTTAATAACATCTAAATGTGATCACGCTCCAATTTTATCTCTAGCTTGGGCCTTTCCTCTGAGCTGCCATCATGAACATTCCACTGCCACCTTGCATTTCTCACATTTAATGCCTCACATTAAATTGTCTAACAGAATGCCTATGATGCATCTCATACTTCACATGTCCAAAACCCAGCTCCTGACATTGCCCCCAGATCTATTCCTCACACAGCCTTCCTCATCTCCTCAAGGGGTAGCTCTATTCTCCCAGTTTCCCAGGCCAAAAACTTTGGGACTTCTTTGGTCCCTCTTTCTTTTAGACCCCATGTCTAAGACATCAGCAAATCCTCTCAGCTCTACCTTCAACTCATACCCAGACCCAATCCCAGTTGCCACCACATTGGATCAGGCCACTATCACCTCTTTCCTGGATTCCTTCAGGAGCCTCCCAGCTAAACTTTCTTCTTTCATTCTTGCTCCTCTCTGGTCTATTCTCAACATGGTAATGGCAAATTGGATGGCATCACTCCACTGCTCAAACCCTCCAGTGACTTCTTGTCTTATTCAGATGAAAAACCAATGTCCTGACCATAACTGATGACTTATATGCTCTGGCCCCCATTACCGCTCTGACCCTTGTGATCCCTTAGTCATGACTACTAAGCCTGAACTGCACCCTGGCCTCACTGGGCTCCTCACAGCTGAACATTCCAGGCTGCTCCTACCTCAGGCCCTTGGCATATGCCATTCCCCTTCCTCAGTTCTTTCATTGTTTTTTAAATGTCCATTTCTTAGTGAGACCCTCCCTGGTTATCCAATCTAAAATTACACCTGCAGCCCTTGCTCTTCCATCTCCCTTGCCTACTTTATTCTTCGTGGTAGTACTGAACACCCTCTAATTTATCACACAAGTCCCTATATAAGGCAGAACCTCTCAAGGTAACTGCCTTTCAAAATGTGAATATCGCTATAGATAGATCTAGTTAGAACAAGAGGTCTACAAGTTTGCTTCCAGAAAGGAAAGGGAAAAAAGATCAAACTCCAAACCCACGTAGGTAGACTGAAGTATGAAACTAGATGACCTGCTGGGCGGGCCAGCATCAGGCACCACCCCAAATGAGTGAGGACAAATAAGGCTAAGCGGCCAGTTTATGAGCAAGGTCAAGACTAGCAGGGACCCGCTGATGGATCACCTCCCCTTTTTGCTTTATGAATGAGGAAACGGAGACCCAGGAGAGGAGAAAGATGAAGTCACCCAAGGTCAGCAGCCAAGATGCCCAGCTAACATCTAACCGAGAGCTGGGACCCATGTTGCCCAAACTCCAGGCAAATTAGCTTTCTGTAGCACAACCCCCACCCCCGGCTACCCTCACAAGCTGTGTCACAAAATAGCCACACAACAGGCAGATTTCATTTCCCTGACGCATGTGGCAGTATGGGGCCAAAATGATTCCAGAGGAATTTCCTTAGCGGGGAGTCCTACAGAGAACCAGAATGGGACTTGGAATCCAGCTAAATTCCTTCTGGGGTATTTCAGCCAGTGGGAATGGAGCCCAGAAATCACTGGTGTTTTCTGTTTGGGGTGATTTTTATATAGCTAGCTATCTTTGAAGAATGAAGAGTGGCCGGCTACCATGCCACTGGAAAAATGAAGTCACTGCTTTGAAATAAATTTGAGGGGAAGAAAAGAAATGACTCTACATATATTAAAATAAACATAAACCACATCTCAACCATGGGCGGGGAACTTAACCCTTACCTTCCCCCCACCTTTTTTTTCCCTAAAGCATTTACCAACAAAGCTGCAATCACAAAGAGAAAGAGCCCCTCAGGACTCGAAGGAGAGGCTACCAGCTGAAAAGGAAAGGGGAAGAAGGAAGAAGATGGCCATATGCTCTGTATCACACAATGTTACAAACAGTGCATCATTTCTTTCTTACCAAAGCCTGACGAGGCACAAGTATTATTCCCATTTTGATGAGAAGGAAAATGGGGCTCAGAGAGTTTAAGTAATTTGCCTAAGGCCATAGAGCTCATAAGAACCAGGACTCAGGGGTTTCTTTTTTTTTTTAATTGGAAAGAAAGAATCATTTATTAGTAAACCGTATATGAATTTCAAATGCATGCAAACTAAATGAAGTATCCCTATATGTAACATACTATAATAAAAGCAAAGGGATTTTAAACACAACATTTAGAATATAAGTTATTCTTTTTTTTATTATGTTAGTCACCACACAGTACATTATTAGTTTTTGATGTAGTGTTCCATGATTCATTGTTTGTGTATAACATCCAGTGCTCCATTCAGTACGTGCTGTCTTTAATACCCATCACCAGGCTAACCCATCCCCCCACCCCCTTCCCCTCTAGAACCCTCAGTTTGTTTCTCAGAGTCCATAGTCTCTCATGGTTCATCTCTCCCTCTGATTCCCCCCCTTCATTTTTCCCTTCCTGCTATCTTCTTTTTTTTTTTTTTAAACACATAATGTATTATTTGTTTCAGAGGTACAGGTCTGTGATTCAACAGTCTTACACAATTCACAGCACTCACCATAGCACATACCCTCCCCAATGTCTATCACCCAGCCACCCCATCCCTCCCACCCCCCCACCACTCCAGCAACCCTCAGTTTGTTTCCTGAGATTAAGAATTCCTCATATCAGTGAGGTCGTATGATACATGTCTTTCTCTGATTGACTTATTTCACTTAGCATAATACCCTTCAGTTCCATCCACATCATTGCAAATGGCAAGATATAATTGGGCTCTTTCCATAGTTTGGCTATTGAGGACATTGCTGCTATAAACATCGGGGTGCACATACCCCTTCAGATCCCTATATTTGTATCTTTGGGGTAAATACCCAGTAGTGCAATTGCTGAGTCATATGGTAGCTCTATTTTCAACTTTTTGAGGAACCTCCATACTGTTTTCCAGAGTGGCTGCACCAGCTTGCATTCCCACCAACAGTGTAGGAGGGTTCCCCTTTCTCCACATCTCCGCCAACATCTGTCGTTTCCTGACTTGTTAATTTTAGCCATTCTGACTGGTGTGAGGTGGTATCTCATTGAGGTTTTGTTTGGATTTCCCTGATGCCGAGTGATGTTGAGCACTTTTTCATGTCTGTTGGCCATTTGGATGTCTTCTTTGGAAAAATGTCTGTTCATGTCTTCTGCCCATTTCTTGATTGGATCATTTGTTCTTTGGGTGTTGAGTTTGATAAGTTCTTTATAGATTTTGGATACTAGCCCTTTATCTGATATGTCATTTGCAAATATCTTCTCCCATTCTGTCGGTTGTCTTTGGTTTTGTTGACTGTTTCTTTTGCTGTGCAAAAGCTTTTTATCTTGATGAAGTCCCAATAGTTCATTTTTGCCCTTGCTTCCCTTGACTTTGGTGGTGTTTCTAGGAAGAAGTTGCTGTGGCTGAGGTCAAAGAGGTTGCTGCCTGCGTTTTCCTTCAGGATTTTGATGGGGACTCCTGTCTCACATTTCGGTCTTTCAACCATTTTGAGTCTATTTTTGTGTGTGGTGTAAGGAAATGGTCCAGTTTCATTCTTCTGCATGTGGCTGTCCAATTTTCCCAACACCATTTGTTGAAGAGACTGTCTTTTTTTCCATTGGACATTCTTTCCTGCTTTGTTGAAGATTAGTTGACCATAGAGTTGAGGGTCCATTTCTGGGCTCTCAGTTCTGTTCCATTGATGTGTCTGTTTTTGTGCCAGTACCATAACTGTCTTGATGATGACAGCTTTGTAATAGAGCTGGAAGTCTGGAATTGTGATGCCACCAGCTTTGCTTTTCTTTTTCAACATTCCTCTGGCTATTCGGGGTCTTTTCTGGTTCCATACAAATTTTAGGATTATTTGTTCCATTTCTTTGAAAAAAGTGGGTGGTATTTTGATGGGGATTGCATTGAATCTGTAGATTGCTCTAGGTAGCATTGACATCTTCATAATATTTGTTCTTCCAATCCATGAGCATGGAACATTTTTCCATTTCTTTGTGTCTTCCTCAATTTCTTTCATGAGTATTTTATAGTTTTCTGAGTACAGATCCTTTGCCTCTTTGGTTAGATTTATTCCTAGGTATCTTATGGTTTTGGGTGCAATTGTAAATGGGATTGACTCCTTAATTTCTCTTTCTTGTGTCTTGTTGTTGGTGTATAGGAATGCCACTGATTTCTGTGCATTGATTTTCTATCCTGCCACTTTACTGAATTCCTGTATGAGTTCTAGCAGTTTTGGGGTGGAGTCTTTGGGGTTTTCCACATAAAGTGTCATATCACCTGCAAAGAGTGAGAGTTTGACTTCTTCTTTGCCCATTTGGATGCCTTTTATTTCTTTTTGTTGTCTGATTGCTGTGGCTAGGACTTCTAATACTATGTTGAATAGCAGTGGTGATAGTGGACATCCCACTCAGGGGTTTCTTAACCCTGAATTATATCATCTTCCCTGACTCTGTGCTATATAATGCTGGTCAAGTTTCCTACTCTCTCTAGGCTTCCGTTCCTTACCCGTGACATAAAGGCCCCAGATCGAATCTGTCTCATAGCTCTGCTGGTCTCTGGACTCACTATGTTGGAAATTGTCCTGAGTTGGTGATTTTCTTGGTTCTCAGGGCTCCTGACACCCAGGAAGTGTTCTCCCATGGGGCTGGCCCTGTCCCAATGAGTCTAAGGGAAGTGATCAAAGCTGCACTGCCTGCTGACCCCACACGGAGGATTTCAGTTTCTGGAACCACAAGTCAGGGCCTATAGGTCTGCTCCTGGCTTGCACATCAAGACCAGCACCCAGAAGCTCCAATGGGAGAGGCCTGGGATCCTGAAATATCTCCGAGAAGTTTACTTATAACGCCTAGGGCACATCTAACAAGTTCATCTTGTGGCATGGGGCAATCAATATGTGCAAAGGGAGAACTGTCCCAGAGAAGTCTTTGCCAAGACGAGGGTCAGGCCAGTGAGCAAACCTAGAAACCCGCCCCCCCCCCAGCCGTAACAAGTGTAAGAACAATAGGGGAGACAGAGGAGCCCTCCATAGATTGCAGACACCTTCCTATAGCAGAGGAAGAGGCTTCATGCTTTAAGAAAGAGGTCTGAACTGAAACTAGGTGAAGGTCAGACTCCTTGCTCTGCCACTAGCTGGCAGTGGGACCCGAGGTAAGTCACTTACACACTGTGGTCACATTCCAGGGGGGAGTATAGCCATAGGCAAGTAATTATAACAAAATTTGATAAGCATCTGGCAAGAGTGGCAGAGCTCAATAATGGAGATTCTCAGAGCAGGACAGCCATTGTAGCAGGGAACAAGAAGGAACCTGGAGTTTTGAGAGAGACTCAAGTCCCCAGGGCAGGAAGTAGGGAGTAAGAGGGAAGCTGAGTCCTAGCCCTAGAAAATCCAAGGCAAGTCACCAAGGACGACCTTGAGGCTCATTACAACAAGACTAGGTGCAAAAGGAAGCCTTTTCCTCAGAAGGATTATACCAAGCAGCACAGGTGGATCACCCAGAAGTCTTATTCTAATTCAAGTGCTCAGAGCTCATGCCCAGAAGTTCTGATTCTGCTGGTCTGAGGTGGAGGCTGGGCACTGATATTTCTTCAAAAGCTCCCCAGGATTTCTAAATCTCAGCTGGGGCTGATAACTTCTGCAATAAGCAGAGATCTCTGAAAGACAGAACCTGCCCCTTTAGTGCCCACTGGATCCCAGTACCCCAATCAGGGCTTGCCAGACAGAAGGTGTTCAGGACACATGGATAAAAGGATAGATAAAGGGATGAGCACTGTGTGAATCGAGCAAAGGAAGTCACCAACCACAGGTACTAGAATTGCACAAGGGCAAGGGTAAGACCGGCCTTAGGCTGAGTCCCCTGGATGACTGACCAAGGGCTGCCCGCATCCTTCCTGGCCATGGACATGATCGGCCCAGACCTTGAAACTGGAGCTAGACAAAGCCTTATGAGGGAGCCCCAGAAAGGGGAGACAGGGAGTGGAGATAGGGGGTGTCCAAGAGCCCATTACATTTCAGGGATGCTGTGGTGAATCTCAAGCACACATTAATAACTGCTAAGCCTGATTGAAGATATCCCATCTTTATTAAAGAATCCCATCTTTATATAAGTGGCCCTCCTCCCTCCACTACTACAGATGGTGGTGACTTTCCATTAAAAAGGGGAGGAGGAGTCAAGAAGGAAGGAGGAGGGAAGTGGGAGGAGTCAGGTTATTAACAGAGGTGAGGTGAATGAGGATTCTTTTTTTTTTTTTTTTAAAGATTTTATTTATTTATTTGACAGAGAGATAGACAGAAGAGCACAAGCAGAGGGAATGGCAGAGGAAGAGGGAGAAGCAGGCTCTGCACTGAGCAGGGAACCCGATGCGGGACTCGATCCCAGGACCCTGAGATCATGACCTGAGCCGAAGGCAGACGCTTAACCATCTGAGCCACCCAGGCGCCCGTGAATGAGGATTCTTGAAAGTGCAGGGTGGCATCCCACCTCCTGCCTTCTGCTTCCCCCCCATACCCAACCCATACTCCGACTATCAGAAAATCTTTCTTCCCACCCCAAACCAGACTGCATGCCATTTTAAAGTGATGTAAGGTTCTCCCACATATCTATGCACTTCTCTATGGGCAAAACACTTCACATCTTTAATGCTTCCTCTCTTGCTAATGACACCCCATCCCTGTGGTTCTAGGTGGACAGCTGATGGCTGGTGAGAGGGCCTATGCATGGCCAATGTGGGAAAGCCTCTCAAGTAGGGTTTCAGCAAAGAGCCCAGGAGGCCAGGCCCCTGTCCCTGCGTCGTGACCATCAGAACTGCTAAGAATCAGGCAGGCTGGGTCCCTGAACTCTGCAGACTCTTCAGTATAATGGCAAGTCATATATTTGTTCCGTAGGGATTTTGTGCTTTGCATCTAACACTCTACTTCTAAACCTCCCCTAAATTCTCTGTCTGTTCATATGCAATGGGTGGGAAGCCTAGCTCCATGGGACTCTGCCCCAGGCACCATCTCTGAGCGAGGCAGGCCTCAGAATCCACCCTGAGTGGAGGGAAGCTGGAAGCTGGGGTTCTGGGGAACAGAAGCAAGGCACCCTGTGTACCCGGCAGCAAAGGGACAGCCAAGCTCTTCCACCTCTCTTTCTTCAAAAGGAACCTCTGCTGTGTGCACGGAGGCAGAGCGGTGGATGAGGCTTCTACACTAGGCACAGGCTAATTTAATGCTGCAGCCCCAGATGTGGGAGCTAATGAGGGGGAGGGGTGGGGGGTTAACAAGAAAGCAAGAATGAGCTCATCACTGTGGAAAGGCCTTTTGAGATCATCAAGTCCTGTCATTTTAAAGCTTTTTTTTTTTTTTAAAGCTGTTGAACCTATTTTCATCCACAACTCTTAAACAAAACTCCAAGTTGGAACTCTTCTGATTAAGGCAAGAGGAAGAAGTAGGAGCCGGGAATGGGCAGTTTGACCAGGATGGGAAACCTACTCATTCAGCCTACCTTCCAAATCCAAAAGTCCCTGAGGGACCTATGCAGAACTTTGGGGCCCTGGGTTTCACTTTGAAAAACCAACAATCCAGGCCAAACCCTTAATGTTATAGATAGTAAAGATGGGTGGGTGGTTTGTCCAGGGTCCCCATGGAGTCAGTAGCGGCACCAGCACTAGAATTTAACCCCACTCCCCGCCCAGGTCGCTCTTTGCCCTTCCCTCCAGCTGGCTGACCCCCACAGGCCTTGGGCCCCTTGAGCCCATCGAGAGAATCAGACAGAGCTGCGGAAGGAGAACTGCAGGTAGATGATCAGCAGCAAGACCGTGGCCCAAAACAAGCACCAGGGGATAGAGCAGAAGTTGCAGCCAGAACCCTCCTCGGCCTGCGGCTTGGTGGGGCTGGGCGCCCGGGAGAAGGTGTAGGTGGTCGCCTCCTCCTCCAGCAGCTTCTCGCTGGGCTTCCAGTGCACGATGCCCTCCTGGCAGGCCTCGCAGAACTCGCCGCGGTGCCGCCGGGTGTCCTGGCGGCTGGCCACGTGGATGCGGTACTGGCCGCCGCGCTCCCCGTAGCACTGCTCCCGCAGGCTGGTGATGAGGTTGTCCACCAGGCTCTCGATGTTCTCCTCCAGCATGCTCGACTCATCCAGCCGCGCCGTGCCGCACTCGTAGCACAGCTGCTTGAAGACGCGCATGCGCACCGAGCCCGCCCGCTGGGCGCGGTCCAGGTACATGTGGAAGAGGATGACCACGTGGGGCGACTGCCAGGTGTGCCAGCACCAAGAGCAGTGGAACCTGCGGGGAGGGGTTGAGGCAAGAGGAAAGGACCGAGGGGAGATGGTGGGAAACAACCCCCCAAAGGCAGGGTGTTTATAGGTGTTGTTAGCTTTCCCGGGGCATCTGTCCGGTCTGCCCCTTCGAGGGCGCCCTTAGGACCAGAGCAGGCTCGTCAAGATGCACCTGGCACCCACCTCACCTGTGCCCTGCAGAGGCCTCAGCTTCCTCCATCCCAGTGCCCTCAGGCCGTGCCCTTGGAGCTTTGGCTCTGGACATATTTCCTCATCTGCAAAATGTTCAGGGTGCACTAGATGAGTCCTTCCTGCTCAGGCCTCCTTGAAGTCTCATAGAGGGGATGGCCCGAACATTTGGGAAATGTGCCACCCACCCCACATTCTTACCTGTTAACACTGAGTGTGAACAGGGTAGACCCAAATCAGGAGGAAAATGACACCATGACTACTTCTCAGCCTCGAAATCAGTGCCTGGGTTAATGCATCCCAAGGCCTGGACTTGGTGGCAGTCTCTGCCCAGAGTTAGGTGACTGAGGCCAGCTGGTGATCACAGGTCACTGACCGAGGTTAGAGATGCCACAAGGCTTCCAGGTCTCCAAGAAGTTCCTGGGCCCTGCCAGCAAATGTCCAGCTCTTGGTAACCCTCCCATCAGCCAGTTTAGGAGCTCCATGTTCTCATTTTCTTCTCTTTCGCTTACATCCTTTGGGGACTATTTTCCCTCTCTGAGATTGAACTATAAAACTAGGATTGGAAAATGTCAGAACTGGAGGAACCTTCGAAGTCACCCAATTAACCTTTTGTTTTACTCTCAGGCACAGAGAATAAGAAAATGATCCATGTACACACAGCTAGAGTTCAGAGCCTGTACCCAGCACAAAACAGGTGTCCAATAGATGTTGAATTGAATTGAATGCACCGTGCCAGGGCAGGGAGGAAGGCCTTGCTTCTGACCCCCACACTGCACCACAGAGCCTCCCCATATTCTGTCCCCAAAGGAAGTCTTTACATAACAGACCCACAGACAAGAGTGCTGGAAAGTCATCTCAGATATTACTGTACATCCCAAATCACTAAGAGACCTTGGTGAAATGTACGTTCTGATTCAGTAGGTCTAGAATGGGGCTGGAGATTCTGCATCTTTAACAAATTCTAGGTGATGCTGATGCTGCTGGTCCATGCCCCACAAGGCAAGGATCTAGACTAACCCCTCCTTTTACAAGTGGGGAAAGGGAGGTCCAAGAAGGAAACAGAATTGCTCAAGGGCCATGGAGCTAATAGTAGAGCCAGTTTCTAGCACACCTCCTGTGTTTAGTATTTTATATTAAGTCAGGCTGAATTAAATAGATTGAAATTGAACTGTCCCAGGACCAGAGCACAGAACTTGATCCCCAGAGACCTTGAGCCTCCTTTTCTTGGTTTTTAACCATTTACATCATTAAAATCTGAAAAGATGTAAAATGTCAGAGTTTACAACTAATAAGTATATCCCACCTCTTTGTCAGAAGCAGAAACTATGACTCAGAGAGGGAGAATTACCGAGGAGTTCAGTGGAAGAGCTGAAATCAAACTCAGGTGTCCTACCTCCCAGTAAGGGACTCTTTCTCTGCTTCTCAGTCTACACTGGCCCAACCGTGAGACTGACCCTAAGTCCCTGGGTCCTCCGTATCTCTGTCTCTTCTTGGAAGGTGCCCCAGGGTTGCCTGCAGGGCCCCTACTCACTGGCTACTCACCTGCCGGAGGCATGCAATTCCAGGTACTGCTTCCAGCCCGGGGCCAGCACATTGTGCTTGAGGTTGGGATCTATGATGAGGTCCCAGCTGTCGGCCGGCTTGGCCTCCTCCATCTTCTCATAGAAGACTTTCTTCCATTCACCTGTGGTCACGCTTTTACACATGGTCTCGTCAGTGGCGAGAGAGGGCAAGCTCCACCTGAGCGAGAACGAGGAGAGAGAGGGCAGGTGCAGGGCAGGGCAGCGCAGTCTCCACGGTCTAAAAATCCTCATCAACAGGACCAGGAGGAAGCAGGACCCAGCTCCCTCCTTTGTTCGCAGTGGAACCTGTTTCCACAGCAACCAGGCAGGGCGCCAAGAGACAGAGAGTGAGGAAGAGGGAATCTCCAAAGGGGTGTTTCCAGGCCCTGAACTGAGGCCGCGGAGGCAGGGTTTGTGGCTAAGTGACCTGAGACAGGTGGGGGGGCTTGGAAAAAGGCTGAACTTCAGACCATCTTACTCTGGCTTGTGAAGGGCGCACAGAGGGAGGACCCGGGAACTGGCTCAGCTTCACCTTGCTGCCCCTGGAGGCATCATCAGCATCTGGCTGCTATGGTAACCATGATGCCTGAGGGAGCCAAAGAGACATAAGGGATGGGAAGATGTGGGCCTCTTAATAGATGCAGCAATAATAGTAAACTCTCTGCACTCCCACCCTTTTGTGACTGGCACTGAGCCACTTACAAAAACTATTGGAAGTCTCTGGACCCACAATTATTATTGTCACTATTCAGATCAGGAGACAGGGACTCATCTATCTTATACATGGCAGAGCTCATATCTGAATCCAAGCTATTGAGCCCATAATAATTCATTAAGACATTCATTTCAAACATACGCATGTGCCAGGCTCAATGCCGGGTGGTTGTAAGCGGGTATGTGCCCAATAATGCGGGGGGATCTATATCCCAGAATGCAACAGGATCTGTACTTTGACAACCTTGGACAGGAGCAGCCACCTGTGCACAGGGGTGGGGGCCATTGCATCAGCCTGGCAGGAGCAGAAACGATGATTTTCAACTTGGTTATAGAAGAGGAGGGTGGTGTCCATGGGGAAAACAGACTGTATTCTAGGTGCCTCTTCTGCTACTCTTTAACAAATTATTTTTCCTTTATGAAAGTCATACAGGTCTGGAGCTCCTGGGTGGCTCAGTCGGTCAAGCGTCCACCTTGGGCTCAGGTCATGATCCCAGAGTCCTGGGATCGAGCCCCACATCGGGCTCCCTGCTCAGTGGGAAGCCTGCTTCTCCCTCACTTTCTGCCCCCCCCCACTCGAGCTCTCTCTCGCTACCTCTCTCTCTCTCAAGTAAATAAATAAAATCTTCAAAAAAAAAGTTATAGATGTTTATTTAGAAAAACTGGAAAATACAGATAAAATAAAGCAAAAGTAATACTCTTCCTAATACCCATGTTCAAAATAATCATTAATATTATAACACACTCTGACTGCCATTTATCTGTACATGTGTGTATGTGTGTATACACACATATATATACATATATAATATATATACACACACATACATACACACCCCACTGTGATCTGTTTTTTAAATAACAATATATCGTGAATATTTTTCTAAGAAATTAATATTATTCCATCTTATAGGCTGCCTATATTCTGTGATCTGGTTGGGCATAATTTATTTAGCTAATCCCCAGTTTGGGGTACTAAAGTTTTTTTTCAGTCTTTTATAATTTCACTCTTGCTACCTATTTGTATAAAACTTACTGATGAAGCTCATGGTCCTGCACTCTAGGTATCAGAGACGATGCCCCCTGCATTCAAAAAACACATCTCTTGACCCTACTCTCTGCAGAAGCTTGCTGCGGCTAGAAGAATGTGAGCGAGCTCTTCAAACAGTGTGATTTACAGGCAGCTTGTGGATCCTGAAGTTTACAGATGAAAAAGCAAGACTAAATCACCTATCTGGTACTGGAGACCATCTTCCTCCTCCTGCTTCTGCATGAATGCTTGATACCTTGACATATATTTTGGCCTCAGTTTGTTCATCTTGACAATGGGATAATAAGGCAGCAATATCTGTAGTGATTAAAAGCAAGGGCTCTGAAATCACTTGCTTGGATTTTTTTCTTGTTTATTTGTTTTTATAATTCTCTTATATTCTCATAGGTAGCTATTCCAATATATTTAATGTGTATCGTTTCATTCTAGCAAAACATGTATTGGTATTTTATGTGAATATATTTTTAATTTGCATAGAAACAGCAATCGCCAGATAACACTTACTAGGTATCAGGCAGTATGCTAAGTGCTTTATACCTATTAATTTATTTCATCTTAGTAACAACCTCTATACATAGGTCACAGCAGCCCCAGCTGCATTTTGCAAATATGTAAGCTACAACAGAGAGGTTAGATAACTTGCCCCAAATTCAACAGCTAATAATTAGTGGAACTGGGATTTGAGCCCATATGACGATCTCCAAAGCCCCAATTTTGATCAGCTTTGCCCGGCATGGAATCTAGAACAAAATATTTGCTAAATAAATGTGTCTTTCTACTCTCTCATCACTCGATCTGGCCATTCCAGACTCAGAATTGGAGTTCATATCCTTCTAGTAGATGGTTCGCTGGGCCCTACTGAGGCCACAACCCCAACATGAGTATGAGTGAGGCGTATTTGACCTGCTAAGCTCCCTGTTACTACTGTAGGTGCTATTCTGCTGGTGTCCACAGACCCCTGATGCCCAGTGTAAATATTTTGTTTTTTTTTTTTTTTTAAAGCTGGAAGAGAAAGTCATCTTGAAATTGTACCAAAGAAAATACAGTACATAGAGCCATCTGTGGGTATACCATTCCCGTGAAGCCATGATCATTTGACGGCAGGCACCCAGGTTCCATGGAAAGAGCGCTGAACTGGAAATCGGGAGATAGAAGTAAATATCCCAGCTCTGCTCCTGGCTGGCTTTGTTTCCTTGGACAAGTCACTTCTCTTGGCCTCAGTTTGTCCATTCGTTCAATGGAGCATTAGAGTATATGGCAACACTAAGGTCCCCTGCGACTATAGCCATTCATGGTTCCAAAGAGCTTTATACTTAGAAATCTGAATCCTTGGGGGCACCTGGGTGGCTCAGATGGTTAAGCGTCTGCCTTCGGCTCAGGTCATGATCCCAGAGTCCTGGGATCAAGTCCCACATCAGGCTGCCGGCTCAGCGGGGAGCCTGCTTCTCCCTCTGACCCTCTCCCCTCTCATGCTGTTTCTCTCTCACTCGCTCTCTAAAAAATAAATAAAAATCTTTTAAAAAAAAAATCTGAATCCTTGGGAGGTGAGATAGAAGCCACTGGATGGAGGAGGGAGGCATTGTGGGTAGCACCTGGAGTCAGGGTCTGTCTCCTTCGGGGCCGCTCCACAGTTGAAGGGCTCTGGGGAGGGGTCACTGCAGTAGTTTTGTACTGGACACAGTAAGAAGGGCAGAAATTAAATCAGAGCCACTGAATGTTAACACTGGAAAGGATTTTTGAGTTTATTGAGCTTTATCCTTCAGGTCAGTATTCTTACCTCTGAATTAAGGCAACTGATGCCCAGAGAAGTAAATGGACTTAACCAGCCTCCAAGGTGTGTTGGGAGCTACCTCAGAAAGTGTGTGAAGCTGAGAATAGCATATAAACTTTGCCCTGGAGTCAAAGCATATCACCCAATACCAGGAACGAATTCTCTATTGGTATTTTGCAGTTGTTGCTACAATAAACACTATGATGAAAAACAAGAACACAGAAGGTAAGAATCACCAGAGTTGTCTGTGTGTGTGTGTGTGTGTGCACGCAGCCATGTGTGTATGTAACCAGCTGATGCAATCCCCATTGGCACAAATTAAGTTCAATTTAGAACTTGAACTTGCTATGCAGAGGCCAATGTGATACATCCTTCTGTATAGCAGAATGTTCTCTCTATTAAAATAATATTTCTATCAAGACAAGTAACCCTATGGCATTCCAACTTACTCTTTATATCAAATGACTTCACTGGGAGGTCTGCCTGCAAGGCAGGTGTGAGTTTGTCTGCTTGCGGGCTGTCTGGGGCACTAGCAGCAGAAGCTGCATTTCTACTCTGTATTTCTTAGTTTCCAGGAGCAATGCCCCTACTCAAAGAGCCTGACAAACCCACCAGAAGGGAGATGGCTTTCACACCAGGGAGAAGGCCAAGACACAAACTGGGGAACACGTGCAGAAGGCCCAGGGACACAAACACGCCAGCCCAGAACTGGCCGAGTCTGTACCAGAGTGAGCTCATGGGTCATAGTGACCCACACTTCCTCTTAACATGACAGCCATTCATGCCTGGCTAGTCTTAGGGCTTTGGCATCCATAGCCTTTTCAGTTGAGGGGAAACCTTTACCATTTCCAGGAGACTCTTCGCCATCGTTTGACTGAATTGCACTTCAGGCATCTGGGACCCATGCTTCTGGAAGCAACTGGCATCTGGTGCCACACACCTCTGCACATAGATCCACATCTGTCTTAGCTGGAAATATGATACTCAGTACATATCTACATATAGAAACTCTCAGAAACTATAGGAGAGAAATAGTGTCAGCAAGAACTGTGTAGAAAGAATTGTGTAGAACGAGAAAGAAACGTTAGGTCTGCATTCTGTCACAGACTTGCTATGTGACTTGGCCTCCCTGGTCTTACATTTCTGTGTCCCTGAAGTTGCTAGAATTGTGCCACATGTCTGTAAGTTTCCTCTCTGCCCTAGCAATTTGTGGGCTCACAATTCTCAACATACCTATAGATCCAGTAAAGGTAGGATTTTCCTCTCCAAAACCCCCCTAAAGCCTCAGAAACATAGCAAGGAGCAAGTCTCTGTTTTCCCAGTGAAGAGATACTGCTATGCCCATAATTTTTCCTTACTAAAGATTTCCTGAATAAATAAGGACTGATGATTATCTAGAATCCTCCTCAAATTTTTAAATGACCAGAGCTATAAAATAACCACCCCCTGACCCAGACAGCTCTAGGTTATATTTTTGCCAAGCAATGTGTCTTCCAAGTTTTGTCTGACTCCAAGTAAACTCAGCAGGGCCTACAAAAGAAAGATGCATAAATGTGGAAACCCACCCCCGTTTTCACACTTTAAGGCCAACCTACTGGGTTAATTGCTTAGTGTGGCTCTCAAGGTCCCCCATGATCTGGTCTCAATCTAACTCACCAAGCATAGTTCCCACCACCTTACCCTTTCTCAACCCCCTGACTGATGCTTCCTCTCTTCTCCCAGAATAGACTCTGGAATCCCACCTCTTCCTTTGTTCTTGATGCCTCTTCCGCCTGAAATGACTTAATCCTGTCTTGATAGGGCACCATTTTACCCAGCCTGGTATGCTTACTCCCCTGTACTGGGTCCCAGGCATGGAGTCCCTAGGTTCTCTGTAGCAACCACATTTCCATCCCACAGCATTTATAAGGATTGCTAGCATTTACTGAGCGCTTATGGTAGGCCAAGCGGGCACCCTGTTAAAGGTTTACATTTTATCCTCACATCAACCCTATAAAGTAGGCTTTTGTTTTGCTGCTTTTTATGGGTGAGTCAAATAAGCCTTGAAAGGGCTCAACAACTTGCCCAGGGTCACTTGGCCAGCAGGTGGTAAAGGAGGGATTTGAACCTGGGCAGTGCCTGCTCTCTCAACCACTGTGTCATGTAATAGTAAATGTTGAATAAATGTCAGTCATTATTATATCATCTCGGAGTTGAAATGGGCTTTAAAGATCATCTAGATCAACTGTGAATCCCAAGGAAAGAATCTTCTCTCCAACCTTGTCTGCATTTACAGCTTCTGCTTAAATTCCTTCTCCTACAGTCAACTGACTACTTCCTAACCTGTTTGATTTTGACAAAGCAATGCCTTTCATTAAACTCTTGGTTTCAGTGAGGTGAGCCATCTGTTTCCTGTTTCATCCATACAGTGACCTTGGGTTTGCCTTCTGGCTCCATATGAACTAAGTGCTACACCCCACTCCACCTACCCTCTTCATGGCACTCTTTGGACACTTAAAGGCAGCAGCTATTACAGTTCTTGGGGCTTTCCCAACCTCATCTCAAGCCTCAGAAATGACTTTGTGACTAAACTATCATTAAATCCAGGATGCTGAAGTTATGGGGTCTCCAGGGAACACTTCCATACCTGTAGCTTCCTGCCATCTTCGAGGTATTAATTCATGAAGACATCTCTGGGGAAAGGCCTCTTGGGCTTCATTTCCACTCCATTCTATCCCTTCTATGCTTTATCCCAAGTCTTTAAAAGACATTTACTTTGAGAAAGCAGCACTTCTTTATGCACAATAATCTGGGGCTTGAAGACCAGCACAGACTCTAAAGTACAGTTGACCCTTGTCAACATGGATTTGAACCGCATGGATCCATTTACATGCAAATTTTTTAAAAGATTTATTTATTTGAGAGAGAAAGAGAGCAGGCA
Source organism: Neomonachus schauinslandi (assembly GCF_002201575.2). NCBI lineage: Eukaryota > Metazoa > Chordata > Mammalia > Carnivora > Phocidae > Neomonachus > Neomonachus schauinslandi. The sequence continues at coordinate 78,168,502 of NC_058403.1, forward strand.
CTGTGCATGGGGCGGGAGGGGATGGGTGGGGCAGAGGGAGAGAATCTTGAGCAGACTCCCCAGTGAGCACAGAGCCCAACGCAGGGCTCCATCTCAGGACCCTGAGATCATGACTTGAGCCGAAATCAAGAGTCAGTTGCTTAACCAACTGAGCCACCCAGGCGCCCCACAATTTTTTTTGATAAGTTTAAATACTATACATGTATTTTTTCTTCCTTGTGATTTTACTAAAACATTTTCTCTTTTCTAGTTTACTTTATTGTAAGAATACAGTATGTAATACATATAACATACAAAATATGTGTTACTTAACTATGTTACCAGTAGTTCTTCTGGTCAACAGTAGTCTATTAGTAGATACGTTTTGGGGGAGTCAAAAGTTATACATGAATTTTTGACTGGGCAGGGGATCAGCATCCTTAACCCCCATGTTATCCAAGGGTGAACTTTACTTCAAAATGACTCCCTCTGTCTACATTCTCGCTATCCTATACCTTACATCTACCTATCAAATCTGGTGTTTCTTCCAGGTCCAATTCAAAGCTACCTCCCCTGGAGAGACTTCCCAGATCCTCCTCTGAGGATGTCTCCCTTCTTAATCTTTTTCTTGATCTTTCATTATTTTGGTCATTATTACTTTGTACCTTGTATGAAGAACAAATCCATGTATGACCCTCTGTCTCATTCATCACTGTGGCTAGAGAATGGAGTGTACTGGGTGGATGATTCTAAAGCACCCCCTTTTTTTTTTTTTTAAGTAGGCTCCACACTAGGTGTGGAGCCCAGTGTGGGGCTTTAACTCAAGAGACCAAGACCTGAGCTGAGATCAAGAGTCAGATGCTTAACCACTTGAGCCACCTGAGTGCCCCTAAAAGACCCATATTATGTATATCCCCAGATATGACTCCAGACCTCCACCCCAGATTTTTCCGGAGATGCTCCCATCCCTCAGCTGGAAATATTAAAAATGTTGATGGCTCACTGGGAATTGCCCTTCACAGTAGACTCCCCAAGGCCAATGACTGGCTGATTCAAGGATCCAAAGGCCTGCCCCCCTTGCCTGATTTGGGAAAACTCTGAAGGCTATCTCAGTTCCTGAGCTCACTTTAGGATCAGCTGAGCCTCATTTGCAACCAAATGGTGTGACAGTATTTTGTCTATCCAATCCTGCCTTTCTCCCCTCCCTATAGGCGTAACTCCTGAGAGCACGTCCCAGTAAACTCTGCATGCAGCTCTCTGTCTCTGAGCCTGTTTCCAGGAAATTCAATCTGAGGCACCCTTAGACTCTACGCAGGGTCACTGCTGCCCCACACCTGGTGCATCCCGCCTTCTTTAACAAGCCTCAACAAGTAAACACGGATCCAAGGGGATCTGATGTAAGACATGAGGTCAAATGCTGCAAGGAAAGGAGCTGCAGGAAGAGCTTCACCCCCCCCAAGAGGCTCCAGAACTAAGAGGACCTAGAACTGCAGACCCCAACAGTCCCTCCATGACATGGGATGGAGAACAAGGGGAAGATTTAAAGATGTCCACCATGTCATCCTCAGCAGGGGCTACAAAAACTGAAAAGCATAAGGGGAAATAGGGAGAGGAAGATGCAGAGGGAGGGAGGGCAAGTGGAGGGGAAGAAAGAGGAAAGAGAGAGTGTGTGGAATAGTGAAGGACTGAGGAGAGAGGCAAGGGAGCCACGGGAAGAAAGAAAGAGTTGGAGAGAAAAGAAAGAAAGTAGATCTTTCTAAAGTAGACTTTTGATTCCTATTGTAACTTCTTTTAAATTTGTGCTCGTTTTACATCTTTAGAATATTACTGTCCTTTTTTGTGGCTTGTTTTTTTAGATCCCATTAGGATTGGGCTTATATTTTCCCTTGGCTTAATTTGATTTGTTATCCTATTTGCTCAAATTTCACAGAAATCCATGAAGTTTCAATGTTTTCCAGCAGACAGGTGGCCTGGATTCCCCTCATTCAGATCACACCCTGGATGGAGGTGACTATCCCACAGACAAGCATCAGGAGTGACTCACCCAGACTAAGAAGGAATCCTTCATTTCTTCCACTGCCTCCTTGTGAAGACAAGATGAATTTGGACTACCTTACAACCATTCATTAAACAGAGCCACAGTAAAAAGAAGCACAATCGAAAATGGCATTGAAACTTAATTTATGTTTTTACTGACATCTTTCCGAGAGGGGCCAGATGGGGAATTACATTGTATAACATGAAACAGAGTATCCTAAACTTCCTTGCCACCATCCACTTCCCACTTATCATAGCAGCTGTTCCTCTAAAACATTTTTTCTTTTTTTTTTTTCCCTCCCAAACTACACAGAAACCCATCCCTTGCTGGCTTTCCTAAGGACCTCCCCGCCCACCCCCCCTCCTCCCCCCCCCCCCCCCCCAGCCCACCTAGCCCAATTCTTCCCCCCCACCCTCCTCCTTTATATCCCCACCAGGCCCGAATAGAG